>NC_134399.1:200516577-200690225 GCF_050003625.1 Haematobia irritans | reverse complement strand
TTTTATTTCTATCGGAAATTTTGTCAAAATTTTATTTCTTTAGAAGTTTTTGTCAAAATTTTCTTTGGTATTCGAAAATTTTGTCAACATTTTACTTCTATAGAAAATTTTGTCAAAAACTTTATTTCTATAGGAAATTTTGCAAAAAATTTATTTCAGTCGAAAAATTTTGTCAAAATTTTATTTCTATCGAAAATGTTATCAAAATTTTATTTTAATAGAAAATTTTGTCAACATTTTATTTCTATAGAAAATTTTGCCAATATTTTTTTCCATAGAAATTTTTTTTTTTTTTTTACTTCTATAGAATTTTACTTCTATAGAAAATTTTGTCAAAAACTTTATTTCTATCGAAAATTTTGCAAAAACTTTATTTCAGTCGAAAATTTTGTCAAAATTTTATTTCTATCGAAAATGTTATCAAAATTTTATTTCTATAGAAAATTTTGTCAACATTTTATTTCTATAGAAAATTTTGTCAAAATTTTTTTCCGTAGAAAAATTTTTTTGTTTATTTCTATAGAAAATTTTGTAAACATTTGATTTCTATAGAAAATTTTGTCAAAATTTTATTTCTATAGATAGTTTTGTCAAAATTTTACTTCTATCGGAAGTTTTGTCAAAATTTTATTTCTTTAGAAATTTTTGTCAAAATTTTCTTTGATATTGAATTTGACACAACTGTTAAATAGACAAAATAAAACAAAAGCTTAAGTATGACACAAAATAATTTCATTGTTAGATCTTGAAAATAAAACTTTATAAACTTGTGATAATATCTATGCCATCACTCAGTTTTAATGCTAAATATTTTTTTCTTTTCTTCTCATTTCAGACTAACTCGATTGGACAAGCGTTTGAACAAAAAGCTCTGGTTGCTGAGAATTGCTTTGTAGCGTCTGGAGAAAAAAACAAAATTTCGTTTTAACTTAAAACGGGAATAGAATAAAAATAAAAATGATGGAAATATAAAGTCCTGTTACTACTTAACTAAGGCGTAAAGTCTTTATGAAGACGAACAAGGAATAGGAAGAAAGTTGTTAAAAAAAAAAAAATTTTCTGCTTCCCAACCAACATTCATAGGATATTACAAAAAAGTTTTCAAGAAGCATTAAGCCCTTGTCATAGGCAACCAAGAGGGACGTCTGAGAAAACTAAAACGAAAAAATATAAAATTCCCAAGAAAATTGCGCCAAAACAAGGCAAACATTTTCTAGATTTTGCCATCAGACAAATAATTCTGGGAACTGCATTTTTACATTTAAAATCCTAGCAACGACATACAAGTGGGAAATATCATTGCAATTTAAAAAGCACTTCAATGCTCTATGCTCCATGGTCAATGAACCAGGACACTTGGGGTGTCTGAAACATTTGTGGGGTGGCCAGGCTAAAATCTTGTAGACAAGAAGATACACCCAATAAAGTTAATTTATAAGTGAATGCCAAAATTTTCAAAAAAAAAAATAATCTTTCTAAGAAGACTAAGAAAAAACAATGAACCCCTAAACGTATGCAATAGATTTTATGGTGAATTCTTTATGCAGCAAGAGAGTTAGTGAGAGTGAATCAAGCAATAAGCCAACGAATATGTATTAGTGCTTGTGTGTGTGAGAGAGAGTTAATATGCTCGAATTATTAATCATATGCTATTTTCAATTAAAATAACACAATGACAAATAAAATTAAAGTGCATATTAATGAATAAATTTAATTGCTATTGACAACTGGCAGACCACTACTCATCCTGGTCCATTTTTCCACTTCTCTCAATCCCTGGCCTTTACACCTCGCATTCTCCCTATAAAGGCCATATATCGCGTATATATCAATAAAAGTGGTTTTTGGCTTTAAGCCTTATTTCGAATAATATTTACGTAAAAATTATCAGAAAATACAAATTTTTGCATATTTTACGAATGAATGGTCAAGCAAACAACAAAATGAAAGGACAACAAATAGCCACAGGACAAAAGTTCATTTACCATCATCATCAGCAACAACAACAACAACAATCAAACGACCAACAATAATAATACTAAATTATTTATAATATTTCACCAATAGTTATTGTTGTACTCACACAACATTTCGTAGTTTATTGTGGTGTTCGTTGTGGGTCGTTTTCGACATTTCCGGTCCAGTGTTCAGTGTTGCAAACAATAACTATAGCGAAAAATACGGCATCAATAAAAAAAGAACAAAAATTGTGATTTTACTTCCATCACTCTCTCTCTCTCTCTCTTTTTCGCGTCTCTCTCTATTCTGACTCCTCTTGATCGCTTCATTTTATGCTATACATTATGCATCCGGTTGTGGCTATAATGAATCTCCTGCAAACCCCCAAAGTAGCGACAACATCTGCTGTCACCTGCTGGCTGGCCTTTGGTCTATTTGGATTATTAATAACTTTGCCAGGTAAGTTTTGTTTACACTTTACTTTACTGTGGGTTTATTTTGTTTTCTGTATTATTCCCTGCTACTTCCGTTTCCATTTCAATCAGTTGGTGTCAGTTACAAAATGTTATTAACACATACACACATACAGGGACTTGAAGTTTGGGAATACCCTGTTGGGGTGTAATTTTTGTGTTGGTGATTTCTTTATTAATGAGAGTTGGTGTTTGTTTTTTTTTTTTTTGGGGAGGAGGGGGTATGCACAGTGGGACCTCAAAATAACCAATTTTGAATGTTGTGGAAAAGCTTCAATGTGAAATGGTTAACAAAATGGTGAAACTAAAACCTTATTAGATATGAGGTTTGTCTTTCATTTGAAGAGATTGGGCAACCCTAGAGTTGGAATCTGCCAACTGCCATATCTATGGTAAGGCTTGACATTTTTGAGGTCAGAAGGTTTTTTGTGTTGTTTAAAGCAACTTAAACAAGTAAGTAAAGGCTAAAGTCGGACGAGGCCGACTTATTATACCCTGCACCACTTTGTAGATCCACATTTTCGATACTATATCAAATCCGTCAATTGTGTTGGGTGCTATATATAAAGGTTTTTGTCCCAAATACATACATTTAAATCTGACTCCATCTGAACAAAATTTATAATCTATAGACTTAAAATTTAAGTCGGCTATTGCCCTGGGATGATACACTATGTTAATTAAAACAAGTAAGGAAAGTCTAAAGTCGGGCGGGGCCGACTATATTATACCCTGCACTTTATAGATCTAAATTTTCGATACCATATCACATCCGTCAAATGTGTTGGGTGCTATATATAAAGGTGTGTCCCAAATACATACATTGAAATATCACTCGGTCTGGACAGAATTTGATAGACTTCCACAAAATCTATAGACTCAAAATTTAAGTCGGCTAATGCACTAGGGTGGAACACAATGTTAGTAGAAAAATATGGGAAACATTTAAATCTGAAGCAATTTTAAGGAAACTTCGCAAAAGTTTATTTATGATTTATCGCTCGATATATATGTATTACAAGTTTAGGAAAATTAGAGTCAGTTTTACAACTTTTCGTCTAAGCAGTGGCGATTTTACAAGGAAAATGTTGGTATTTTGACCATTTTTGTCGAAATCAGAAAAACATATATATGGGAGCTATATCTAAATCTGAACCGATTTCAACCAAATTGGGCACGCATAGCTACAATGTTAATTCTACTCCCTGTGCAAAATTTCAACTAAATCGGAGCAAACAATTGGCCTCTGTGGTCATATGAGTGTAAATCGGGCGAAAGCTATATATGGGAGCTATATCTAAATATGAACCGATTTCAACCAAATTTGGCACGCATAGCTACAATGTTAATTCTACTCCCTGTGCAAAATTTCAACTAAATCGGAGCAAAAAATTGGCCTCTGTGGTCATATGAGTGTAAATCGGGCGAAAGCTATATATGGGAGCTATATCTAAATATGAACCGATTTCAACCAAATTGTCCACGCATAGCTACAATGTTAATTCTACTCCCTGTGCAAAATTTCAACTAAATCGGAGCAAAAAATTGGCCTCTGTGGTATATGAGTGTAAATCGGGCGAAGGCTATATATGGGAGCTATATATAAATCTGAACCGATTTCAATCAAATTTGGCACACATGACTATGCTACGAATTGTACTTCGTGTGCAAAATTTGAACCAAATTGAACCAAAACTCTGGCTTCTAGGACCATAATAGTCCATATCGGGCGAAAGATATATATGGGAGCTATATCTAAATCTGAACCGATTTCAATCAAATTTTGCACACTTAACTGTACTACTAATTGTACTCCTAGTGCAAAATTTCAAACAAATTCGGCCAAAAATCTAGCTTCTGGGACCATATAAGTCCATATCGGGCGAAAGATATATATGGGAGCTATATCTACATCTGAACCGTCTTCAAGCAAATTTTGCACACTTGACTATACGACTAAGTGTTATGTTTGTACAAAATTTCAAACAAATCGGTATAAAACTCTGGATGCTGAGTCCATATTAGTGCATATCGGGCGAAAGGTATATATGGGAGCTATATCTAAATCTGAACCGATTTCTTCCAAAATCAATAGGGTTCTATTCTGACCCAAAACAGGAACTTGTGCCAAATTTGAAGGCGATTGGACTTAAATTGCGACCTAGACTTTGATCACAAAAATGTGTTCACAGACAGACGGACGGACGGACGGACAGACGGACATGGTTATATCGACTCAGGAACCCACCCTGAGCATTATTGCCAAAGACACCAACTTATAATACCCTGTTCCACAGTAAGGCGCAGGGTATAAAAAACACAGCTATAGGAAACATTTTAATCCGAACCAATTTTGATGCAACTTCGCAAAAGTGTACACTAATAGAAAAAATTACGTTCCATAGTCGTGAACGGACGGTGACAAAATGAAACGGCAACGTTCACAAAAAATCAAAACGGAATGTTCACAATTTCGTCCACGGGCGTACACGATTTCATGAACGGCATTCGTTTTTCTTGGGCCATGAAATGTCTTAAAATAATATTTAGACGCTATTATGGCAACTCCCTCGGTGGTGCAATGTGCTAAGGCGACTGTTAACACGTATGGTGCAGAAAACACAGGTTCGAGTCACGCCAGCGGAAATCTTTTTTTTTAATTTTGTTTATAAAGTCGTAACCATAACGTTTTCAGATCATGAACGCTGGTTGTTGTTTTGACAACGCATGGTGTAATTTTATCGTTGTCAGATTGACACCGCCTGTTCTCAGTTTGACACCACATGTGTGTTGATTCCCTTTCATGAACGAATCGTTTTGAAATGAGCACGCCGTGCACGATTTTTTCTATGAATGTACTTATGATTTATCGGTCGATAGATATGTATTAGAAATAAAGGAAAATTTGAGTCACTCTTACAAGTTTTCGACTTAGCAGTGGCGATTTTATAAGAAAAATGTGGTTATTTTGTCATTTTTGCCCAAATCGGAAAAACGTATATATGGAAGCTATATAGAAATCTGAACCGATTTCAACCAAATTTGACACGCATACTTAGTATTTTAATACTACTCCCTGTGCAAAATTTCACATAAATCGGACTCCCACTTTGACCTCTGTGGTCATACGACGGAAAATCGGGCGAAAGATATATATGGGAGCTATATCTAAATCTGAACCGATTTCAATCAAATTTGGCACACTTGACTACACTAATAATTGTACTTCTAGTGCAAAATTTCAACCAAATTGTTATATAAAACTCTGGCTTCTGGGGCCATATAAGTCCATATCGGGCGAAAGATATATATGAGAGCTATATCTCAATCTGAACCGATTTCAATCAAATTTGGCACACTCGACAATAGTACTTATTGTTCTCCTGGTGCAACAATTCAAGCAAATCAGGGTAAAACTCTGGCTTCTGGGTCCATATAAGTGCATATCGGGCGTAAGATATATATGGGAGCTATATCTAAATCTGAACCGATTTCTTCCAAAATAAATAGGGTTCCATTCATTAATAACATTAATATGTTTGTTTTATTTGAACATATTATATGTTTGGAAGTATTTTGAGCCCAAAAATATTATATGCTTGGAAGAATTTTTCCCAAAGACAATTGTGCTCATTGCCTAACATGCTCGTAATTTTCACTTCGACGAAATATTTTAGTTCTTGGCACCTTTTGCTGTAATACAAATAATGTTGAAGAAATTATTCACTTTTATAAATTTTTTAAATTTTACCTTTCACCTGCACGGAGCTACGTAGCTGTTATAGTCACCAGTAGATAATTATCGTTATAAGTTACATTTATATAGCATAGTTTGCAGCGCCTACGAGTCCATGCAAACATAACATTATTTAACAGAAACATACATTTGCTTGCCACGTGGAGCAGCGGTTAGCATGTCTGCCTTGCATGCAAAGGGTCGTGGGTTCAATCCCTGCTACGACCGATTTTTTTTTTTAATTTACACATTTATATTTATACTATATTAAATATTTATAATGAAACTTCGAAATGTGAGTTATTAAAGATTTATAGTCAGTAACAGTGCTTGATATAAACGAAATTGGCTGATTTTTGGATAAAATATTATTTTTTTTATTGCAAAAATAACAATTTTGTAAAAAAAAATAATTTTTGGTACAAAACTTTAAAATTTGGAAGGAATTCAAAAACTCTAGCAAAAGAAAAACGTGGAGTCGTGTATAAACATACATAAATAATTTTATAATATAAACATAAATCTATTTGGGCGTGAACAGTTTTTTGCTAGCATTTAACACCATCGCTCTAAAATGCCTTTTATTTTTCGTTAATAATTCTGTTTAAAGAAAATAAACTTTTTAAATTATTTTAGCTGCAAAACTCGAACTTAATGCCCGCTTTTATATTTAAAGGTGTCCGTCAACTACTCGTGGACTACTTAATAAAAAGAGGAACTAAACTTTGTTTTTATACATTTTACTGTGTAATTTTTCACTATTTCCTCCTTATTTCATTTTACTGTACCAACTCTAAAAAGAGTATAGTGCCCTTTCGTTATTTTAATGAAGACCCCTGATTTCTTTTAACGAACCAAGAAAAAATTTGTGTCCATAATGCCAAAATGATAAACACATGTCCACACATACATAAACTGCTGCTCTCAAGGCGAAAACATATGTCAACTCTCTTTATTCAAATTAAATAATATTTAGACTTAAGCATATCAAATTTTTGGCCTTATCATAAAACAGTTTTCCAAAACAACATACAATCGGTTTCACAGAAATTGTTCTCTTTTGATTCTTTCGCTGTGTTATGTTGATATCTTTTGTCAACTCTCCTGGTTTCGATCTATATTTCTTTCGCTATACTCTCTGTGTCGCTTTGAATAAAATATCACAACATATGTATGTTTAGTCGCAATTTGTAAATTTATATATGTTTGCATTCAAACATAGGATTTGTATGAAACATTCATGCCCCAAACATAATATATTCTAACATAGTAACATAGATGTCCCAAACATTTAGTGTTACTTTAGTAACATTACATGTTTGCACTTGAATATATTGTGTTTTAAAATTGTGCCCGAAACACATTTTATTTATATCGGAACATATTAAAAACATATTTTTCTAACAGTGTATGCGTGCTAATTTTGGTTGAAATCGGTTCAGATTCTGATATAGCTCCCATATATATCTTTCGCCCGGTTTTCCGTCATATGACCACAGGGGTAAAAAATGTAATCCGATTTACGTGAAAATTTGCACAGGGAATAGAATTAACATAGTAACTATGCATGTGATACTGCTTCCATATATATGTTTTCCGATTTAGGCAAAAATTGCCAAAATACCCACATTTTCCTCATTAAATCGCCACTGCTAAGTCGAAAACTAAAAAAAAAAAAATGACTCAAATTTAATACACACCCAGCAAAAACTCTCATTACCCGGTAATCTTGTAGGTAAGCCGTTTTAAAAAATAATAACCACTTATTAATTGGCATCGCTCCGGATTACATTTACATACGCATGTCCTAGGAGGAAAGTACTTCTCCCCAGGCATACTTTCGGCCATGAAATAAGTAGTGCTTTTAAAGCATATAATAACCTAATATGTAATCACTTATTCGTAGATACACCAAAGCTTGGAAAATAGCCACTTATTGTCTCAGGCAACCAAATCTCGAAAATATTGATTTCTATCGCCGATTACAATGGATCAAAATATGGCGAGTAATGCTGTAATAGGAGCACTACACCCAGAAAAAAGTGCCTTCGAAACTAAAGGAAAAAATATTCATCAATTTAGATTAGCCATTTTATTTGCATTAAGTTAAATTACACTAGTTTACACTGAAAATGTACACTTGATGAGAGTCGACTATTCTTATGTATTTTGATCTGCTGAATTCGAAAAAAAAATGTTTAAAAATTTTTTTATGGAACAGTTTTTGAGATATCCTGTTATTTTTATTTTTCGCTCTTTTCTCTCTAAACAAATTATATTTCGAGTTGAAAATGTCCGATTATATCGTCGTTGGTACTTAAATGAAAGCTATTAATTAATAACGAATAATCGTGTATAATTGGATCTGTGATAAGTTAAGTGGTTCAACATTTTCGATGCGAAAAGCCAAATTTTCAAAAAATTTACAAAGGACCTTTTCCGCCAGAAAAGTATAAACCATTGAAAAAACGTCTGGAAGAGAAGTTCATGATCGTATAGATGATACTCTAAAGTAAGTAATAAGATCAATTAGAAGAAAAACGACCGAAAAATGTCGTTCCATTAAAAAAAAAATAATTTTTTTGAAAACAGCAGATCAAAATACATAAGAAAAGTTGCCTTTCATTAAGTGTATATGAATTTTTTATTTTTTGTAAACTAGTGTTATTGTGTGAAATAATAAAATTTACTTGCTTCAGTAAAAAATCCTAAACTGAAAGCAGTTAGGAATTGTTCATTAGCTAGAATAAGGCATGGCATTTTACTAATACTGTTTTCTTCGCGGGGTATACGAATTTACTACTGAACAAGAAAATTTTATTCACTGATAACAAAGCATTCGTAAAAATGAACAAAAACCGAACTAAAACTAAAACCAAATTTAGTAAAATTTCATATAAAATGATAACTCTGACTTCCTTTAATATAGAAAGCTTATCATACATACGAATAACACTTAGCATAGAAAAATATTTCAGTTCATTCGTACTAATAAGTATTCAATCCTTTCAATTCTATTTTATTAAGCCAACTGCCTAAAAATTTGAGAATAACAATTCGAAAATTATTAGGCATTATATTTATTTTTGTCATTACAAGTAAGTCATTATAACACACCGCAATGTAATGCAACGTGTAATGACAGCTTTACTCCTGGTAATGCCAATTGTAATGAGATGTGGTTACCTAGTTTTTGCTGGGCATCTATCGATCGATAAATCTAAATACGTTTTTTACTTCTTGTTAACAAAAACAAAAAAAAAAAAAACTTGCTAAAAATTTATTGGGGATTTTTGGGGATGAAAGCGTTCCATTTGGGGACAAGAGCCCAAAAAATACTGGCAACGCTGGCTAGAACGGGTCAATTTACACCTGCATATTCTCCGTATTTCTGCATAAAACCCCGTAAAACCAGTTGTTCGATTTTTTTTTTTTGAATTATAAAGGACACTTGGAAAGGACGTGTGGAAACCAAAGAGTAAACAAGTATATACGGCTGTAAGTTCGGCCAGGCCGAATCTTATGTACCCTCCACCATGGTTTGAGTAGAAACTTCTACGAAAGACTGTCATCCACAATCGAATTACTTCGGTTGTGGTATCTTAAAACTTCTTAACATCGTTCTCTAAATTGTGAGTTATTCATATGTGGTATATATTAGACAAAAGTAGGTAAGTCTACAAATAATTACGAATCGATATGGACTTTTGCACGGTACGTAGGGAGCCAGAATTGAAATATGAGGATCGCTTATATTGGGGCTATATACAATTATGAACTTAATATGGACCAATTTTTGTATGATAGGGGATCGATTTATCTGACTCGGAGGAAATTTGCTCCTCCAAGAGCTTCCAAAACCAAATCTCGGGATCGGTTTATTTGGGGCTATATATCATTATGGACTGATATGGACCACTTTTGCCATGGTTCTTAAATATAATTTACGATCACCACGTACCAAATTTCAAGCAGATCGGATGAATTTTGCTTCTCCAAAAGGCACCGGAGGTCAAATCTGGGGATCGGTTTATATGGGAGCTATACATAATTATGGGCTGATAGGAACCAATTCCTGCATGGTTGTTGGATACCATATACTAACATCACGTACCAAATTTCAACCGAATGGGAAGAATTTTGCTCTTCCTTGGGGCTCTGGAGGTCAAATCTGGGTATCGGTTTATATGGGGCCTATATAATTATGGACCGATTTCGACCAATTTTTGCATGGTATTAACACCACATACCAAATTTCAACTGAATCAGATGAATTTTGGTCTTCCGAGAGGTCAAATCTTGAGATCGGTTTATATGGGGGCTATATATAATTATGGACCGATGTGGACCAATTTTTGCATGGTTGTTAGAGACCATATGCTTACACCATGTACCAAATTTCAGCCGGATCGGATGCAATTTGCTTCTCTTTGAGGCTTTGCAAGCCAAATCTAGAGATCGGTTTATATGGGGGCTATATATAATTATGAACCGATGTGGACCAATTTTGGCATGGTTGTTAGAGACCATATACCAACATCATGTACCAAATTTCAGCCGGATCGGATGAAATTTGCTTCTCTTTTAGGCTCCGCAAGCCAAATCTGCGGATCGGTTTATATGGGGGCTATATATAACTATGGACCGATGTGGACCAATTTTTGCATGGTTGGTAGAGACCATATACTAACAGCATGTACCAAATTTGAGCCAGATCGGATGAAATTTGCTTCTCTTAAAGCAATCGCAAGCCAAATTTGGGGGTCCGTTTATATGGGGGCTATACGTAAAAGTGGACCGATATGGACCAATTTTTGCATGGTTGTTAGAGACCATATACCAACACCATATACCAAATTTCAGCCGGATCGGATGAAATATGCTTCTGTTAGAGGCTCTACAAGCCAAATCTGAGGGTCCCTTTATATGGGTGCTATACGTAAAAGTGGACCGATATGGCCCATTTTCAATACCATCCGACCTACATCGATAACAACTACTTGTGCCAAGTTTCAAGTCGATAGCTTGTTTCGTTCGGAAGTTAGCGGGATTTCAACAGACGGACGGACGGACGGACATGCTTAGATCGACTCAGAATTTCACCACGACCCAGAATATATATACTTTATGGGGTCGTAGAGCAATATTTCGATGTGTTACAAACGGAATGACAAAGTTAACATACCCGTGTAAAAATTGGAGGATCCAATCCTATCTAATAATATCAAATTGGATCTAATTGGATCTGTTCAGATATTGGTTCAGACATAATTAGATATGCACAGATATGCTATATATGGTGCTAGATCTGGTTAGATATAATTGCAGATATCATCATATATAGTATAATATCTAATTATATCTGGCATATCTAATAATATATGCTTGGATAGGACCATATATAGCACTATATCTAATAAGATATGGTAGATATAACATCATATCTGACTATATATGGGGTTAAATACGGTCCAAAATATAATAAAAAAAATCATTAACAAGTTAAAAAGATTTTTGAAATACACGTCTAAACCTCAATGTCATTATGTCAAATGTCAACGCCGTCAGGGGCATCACTTCTAAACAAATTTAACGCAAGACTAGCTGAGAAAATTAAGAAATTTAATATAATTGTTTTAAATGTGTTCCTTTGAGAAAGTGTATATGGTTTCCTTTATTGCATAGATTATGGAGGTAAGTAGATTGTATTTGTTATTTCCTTAGTAGTAATTTTCATATTGTTTTACTATTTTCTAGATTTGGAAAAAAAGGAAACCTCAGTGGTGTACTGGTTAACATGCCCGCCTTGCATTCAAAAGGTCACTGGTTCAATCCCAGTTCCGATCAACACCAAAAATTATTTCGGCGGTGGATTATCTCCTCGCAGTAATGTTGGTGACATTTCTGCCTCAAAGATTCTCTAAGTTGTTTCAGCGCAACGTGAAATGCCGATAAGACTCGATTATAACAAGGAGGTCCCATGTTATTGAGCTAATTAGTGAATCGAGCAGCAGTCAGTGATAAGTGAGATGTTGATCACTGTGATGTCATGATGGTCTGAATAGTATGTATGAGCCTAAAATAACAGCCTATCGCTATACCTAACCTAATCCCGAATACACTTTAAATGTGAGTATTAAAAGCAGCATAAAATTATATGGCAATTTTTATTGCAACTTAAAGAAGAATGATCCAAAACAATACTAATACTTGCTTACATAGTTCAATATATTTCCATATTAGTTTATTCCTATATTTGTTTAATAATTGTTTTTTTACTTAATTTCATTGCAGATTGCCTTAACGCTGTAATACTTTAGTCGCGTGTCTAAGTCCAAAGCAGAAGAAACAAACGAAAAAACCCCTGGACAACACTCTAACTCAACTGTCAATACTCTTATAGAGCTTTGATGGATCAATTTAAATTAAACATATTTATTATGCACATACTTTTTGTCTGTATTATTAAATAAAACAATTGATCTCATTTTATATACAAATCATGGGCTTTTATGTGTTGAAAGATCTCGAAAGATACAATTGTATCAAATAATATACAATTATATCAAATTAGATCTGATTAGATGTGTCTCATTTTTGAGATCTGATCAGATCCAATTTCATAGTATTTAGATCTGACCAGATATAACCATTTTTCGGATCTGCTCAGATCTGACCATATCTTGGCTCAGATCTAATCATATCAAATCAGATCCCCCAATTTTTACACGGGTACCCACATCCTATGGTGGAAGGTATTAAAAAGGCGTACTTAAGATCCTATTCCAATAAAGGGACTTTCCCTGACCCGAATCTTTTAAAAAAGTACAAATCATTTCGAATTTTTTTCAGAAAGTATTCTGTGAATGATAGGGTTGGCTAATACAACGAAAAATGTTTATCGGAAGGCACAACTAAACGGGCATCCAACAAAATGCAAAGGTTTTAGATGGTATAGAAAATGTTGGTCGTCCCCGTTCCACATCCTTATTTCTTCTGTAGTGTACTACTGTCATAAAATCCACTGTGTATATTACTAACGTCGCTAACGTCGCTAGCGGCGAGCCATCGTAAATCGTCAAATTACCAAAATATCAAAATCAAAGTAAATACTTAATGAGCTTAGTATTCATTGGGGCCTCCGCAATAACACCAAAAGCTTAAGTAATTATCCATTTACAATTCTAATAAAACCAAAATCCTATTGAAGTTAAGCAAAGTAAATCGAAGTCAATACTCTACTCTGGTAACAAAATAAAAATACATAAAAACTTTATAAGCAAATAAATCGCAAAACTTTCACCCCCATCTCATATTGAAATATCCAAAGTTTTCTAATTTTTGCAACACTGTGCCAACACTTCATCTAACAATGTGGCGAACTTTGATACTAACTCCCCCCACACCGATGGATGATGTTTTGTTTCTTCAACTACAATTACTTAAAAATGGCGCTGAAACTTTCTTTGGTAAAAGGGAATTCCCCAAGAAATCTTGCTCAACTGTTCTAGATATTTCTCACTTGAGCCCTGATTGTTTCTTAAAGTGGTGTTGTTGCTGTTAAGGATTCTGGGTGGTGGTTTGGTGGGGGGAGGGTTTTTGCTAAGTGAGCAATAGAGTTGTAATTTTCATATTTTTCACCAAGTCCTTAGTGACCAAAAGTGGCGGAAGAAACCGGAAAGAAAACAGAAGGAAGTCAACCAAAGTACAACTGAATTTTTGACATTAACACTCAGGTAAACACACAAACACACACACACAAACATTTCCAAGCAATTTGTCATAATTATTTGAACATTGCAACAGCCTGGCCCTGGGAGATACTTTAGCCACCCTCTAAAAAATCCATTCGGCTATATGCTGCTGATGGGGAAAACGCAAAAACGTAAAGGTATTCTCTTAATGAATATGGTGTTTGTGGCAAGCAAAACCTCCTGTCGTTGGTCGTTGGGGTTAAAGTTTTGCATATTTTTGGTGGTTTCCAATGCTTTTGTTCCAGTAGCTACCAATGAATAAATGATTTAAATTGAGTGTCAATTATGCTGTGTCGTGTGCGTTATGTGAATCCATATCCGGTGACCAATTGTTGAAAGCTGCTTCTGATTTCAGTTTCATGAATTACCAATGAAGTTGGATAATTGTGATTTATTGTTCGATGAAACTCTTTAATTATCAAATTACTGGCATCAAAAAGGGAATAATGAGATGAGTGTGGTTGCCAAACAGTTTTTCCCTGATATCCTATGATTAAATTGGAATTGTACACCGCGAACGCGGTATTAACGAAGTATCATTGAATGGGTGGAAACATTACAGTTGAAGAACAATAAGTGTTTGGATGATGATTATATACATTTGTCATTTTTGACAACATTTTCAATAGAAATAAAATTTTGACACATTTTTCTATAGAAATAAAATTTCGACAAATTTTTCTATAGAAATAAATATTTGACAAATTTTTTTATAGAAATAAAATGTTGACAAAATTTTCAATAGCAATAAAATTTTGACAAATTTTTCTATAGAAATAAAATTTTGATAAAATTTTCTTTAGAAATAAAATTTTGACGAAATTTTCTTTAGAAATAAAATTTTGACAAAATTTTCTATAAAAATAAATTTTGACACAATTTTGTATGGAAATAAAATTTTCACAAAATTTTCTATAGAAATAAAATTTAGACCAAATTTTCAATCGAAATAAAATTTTGACACATTTTCTATAGATATAAAACTTCGACAAATTTTTCTATAGAAATAAAATTTTCACAAAATTTTTTATAGAAATAAAATTTAGACAAACATTTTCAATAGAAACAAAATGTTGACACATTTTTATAGATATAAAATTTCCACAAATTTTTCTATAGAAATAAAATTTCGACAAATTTTTCTATAGAAACAAAATTTTGAAAAAAATTTCTTAGGAAAAAGATGTTTCTTAGAAAAAAACGAAATAAAAGTTTGACAAATTTTTAACACAAATACAATTTTGACAAAATTTTCTATAGAACTAAAATTTTACAAAATTTTCTGTAGATATAAAATATTAACAAAATTTTCTATAGAAATAACATTTTGACAAAATTTTCTATGGAAATAAAATTTACTATAGAACTACAAATTTGACAAAGGTTTCTCTAGAAATAAAATAAAATTTTATTTCTATAGTAATGTCATTTTGATGCAATATTCTATAGAAACAAAATTTTGACGCAATATTCTATAGAAAAAAAATTTTAACACAATTTTCTATAGAAATAAAATTTTGACAAAATATTCTAAATAAATTTTAACAAAATTTTCAATAGAAATGAAATTTTCACAAAATGTTTTTATAGAAATAAAATTTTCACAAAATTTTTTATAGAAATAAAATGTTGATAAATTTTTGATAAAAATAAAATTTCGACAAAATTGTCTGTGGAAATAAAATTTTGATAAAATTTGTAATGGAAATAAAATTTTGACAAAATTTTCCAAAGAAATAAAATTTTGACACAATTTTTTATAGAAATAAAATACAATTTTTACATAATCCTTTATAGAAATAACATTTTGAGAACATTTTCTATAGAAATAAAATATTGACATAATTTTCTATGGAAAAAAATTTACTATAGAATTAAAATTTTGACAAAAGTTTCTATAGAAATAAAATAACATTTTATTTCTATAGATATAAAATATTAATGCAATATTCTATAGAAATAAATTTTGACGCAATTTTCTGTAGAAAAAAAATTTTGATAAAATTTTCTATAGAAATACAATTTTGACAAAATATTCTTTAGAAATGAAATTTTACAAAATTTTTTATAGATATAAAATATTGACAAAATTTTCTTTAAAAAAAAAAATTTGACAACATTTTTTATGGAAATAACATTTACTATAGAACTAAAATTCTGACAAAATTTTCTCTAGAAATAAAATAAAATTTTATTTCTATAGAAGTAACATTTTGATGCAATATTCTATAGAAATAAAATTTTGACAAAATTTTCTATAAAAATAAAATACAATTTTTACATAATCTTTTATAGAAATAAAATTTTGAGAACATTTTCTATAGAAATAAAGTTTTGACATACTTTTCTATGGAAAAAAATTTACTATAGAACTAAAATTTTGACAAAAGTTTCTATAGAAATAAAATAAAATTTTATTTCTATAGAAATAAAATTTTGATGCAATATTCTATAGAAATAAAATTTTGACAAAATTTCTATAGAAATAAAATTTTGACAAAATATTCTATAAAAATAAAATTTTGACAAAATTTTCTATAGTAATAAAATTTTAACAAAATTTTCTATAGTAATAAAATTTTGACAAAATTTTCTATAGAAATAAAATATGTACAAACTTTTCTATAGAAATATAATACAATTTTTACATAATCTTTTATAGAAATAACATTTTGAGAACATTTTCTATAGAAATAAAATTTTGACAAACTTTTCTATGGAAACAAATTTAGTATAGAATTAAAATTTTGACAAATATTTCTATAGAAATAAAATAACATTTTATTTCTATAGAAATAAAATTTTGATGTAATATTCTATAGAAATAAAATTTTGACGCAATTTTCTATAGAAATAAAATTTTAACAAAATATTCTGTAGAAATAAAATTTTACAAAATTTGTTATAGATATAAAATATTGACAAAATTTTCTATAGAAATAAAATTTTGACAAAATTTTCTATGGAAATAAAATTTACTATAGAACTAAAATTTTGACAAAAGTTTCTCTAACAATAAAATAAACTTGTATTTCTATAGAAATAACATTTTGATGCAATATTCTATAGAAATAAAATTTTGACGCAATATTATATAGAAATAAAATTTTGACAAAATTTTCTATTGATATAAAATTTTTACAAAATATTCTATTGATATAAAATTTTTACAAAATATTCTATAGAAATAAAATTTTAACAAAATTTTCAATAGAAATGAAATTTTCACAAAATATTCTAAAGAAGTAAAAAAAAAATATTCTATAGAAATAACATTTTTACAAAATTTTTTATAGATATAAAATATTGACAAAATTTTCTATAGAAATAAAATTTTGACAAAATTTTCTATGGAAATAAAATTTACTATAGAACTAAAATTTTGACAAAAGTTTCTCTAGCAATAAAATAAAATTGTATTTCTATAGATATACAATTTTGACGCAATATTCTATAGAAATAAAATTTTTACAAATTTTTGTATAAAAATAAAATTTGTACAAAATATTCTATAGACATAAAATTTTAACAAAATTTTCAATACAAATGAAATTTTCACAAAATGTTTTTATAGCAATGAAATTTTGTTAAAATTTGTAAAGAAATAAAATTTTGATAGAAATGATGATTTTTTGATAGAAATAAAATTTAACAAAACTTTCTTTAGAAATAAAATTTTGACAAAATTTTCTATAGAAATAAAATTTATTGTTGTTTTTATACCCTCCACCATAGGATGGGGGTATATTAACTTTGTCATTCCGTTTGCAACTCATCGAAATATTGCTCTAAGACCCCATAAAGTATATATATTCCGGGTCGTGGTGAAATTCTGAGTCTATCTGAGCATGTCCGTCCGTCCGTCCCTCCGTCTGTTGAAATCACGCTAACTTCCGAACGAAAATAGCTATCGACTTGAAACTTGGCACAAGTAGTTGTTATTGATGTAGGTCGGATGGTATTGCAAATGGACCATATCGGTCCACTTTTACGTATAGCCCCCATATAAACGGACCCCCAAATTTGGCTTGCGATTGCTCTAAGAGAAGCAAATTTCATCCGTTCCGGCTAAAATTTGGTACATGGTGTTAGTATAGGGTCTCTAGCAACCATGCAAAAATTGGTCCATATCGGTGCATAATTACATATAGCCCCCATATAAACCGATCCCCCGATTTGTCTTGCGGAGCCTCTAAGAGAAGCAAATTTCATCCGATCCGGCTGAAATTTGGTACATGGTGTTAGTATATGTTCTGTACTGACCATGCAAAAACTGGTCCACATCGGTCCATAATTACATATAGCCCCCATATAAACCGATCCCCCGATTTGGATTGCGGAGCCTCTAAGAGAAGCAAATTTCATCCGATCCGGCTGAATTTTGGTACATGGTGTGAGTATATGATCTCTAATGACCATGCAAAAATTGGTCAATATCGGTCCATAATTATATATAGCGCCATATAAACCGATCACCAGATTTGACCTCCGGAGCCTCTTGGAAGACCAAAATTTATATGATTCAGTTCAAATTTGGTACGTGGTGTTAATATATGGCCTCAAACACCCATGCAAAAATTGGTCGAAATCGGCCCATAATTATATATAGGCCACATATAAACCGACCCCCGGAGTTGACCTCCGGAGCCCCTTGGAAGAGCAAAATTCATCCGATTCGGTTGAAATTTGGTACGTGATGTTAGTATATTGTATTCAACAACCATACAGGAATTGATTTATATCAGTCCATAATCATATACAGCCCCCATATAAACCGATCCCGAGATTTGGTTTGGAGCCTCTTGGAGGAGCAAATTTCATCCGAGTCAGTTGAAATTTGGTACATTGTGCTAGTAAAGGGTGATTCTTTTGAGGTTAGGATTTTCATGCATTAGTATTTGACAGATCACGTGGGATTTCAGACATGGTGTCAAAGAGAAAGATGCTCAGTATGCTTTGACATTTCATCATGAATAGACTTACTAACGAGCCACAACGTCGAATTTTCAGTGAATGGGCCCTAGAAAAGTTGGCAGAAAATCCGCTTTTTTATCGACAAATTTTGTTCAGCGATGAGGCTCATTTCTGGTTGAATGGCTACGTAAATAAGCAAAATTGCCGCATTTGGAGTGAAGAGCAACCAGAAGCCGTTCAAGAACTGCCCATGCATCCCGAAAAATGCACTGTTTGGTGTGGTTTGTACGCTGGTGGAATCATTGGACCGTATTTTTTCAAAGATGCTGTTGGACGCAACGTTACGGTGAATGGAGATCGCTATCGTTCGATGCTAACAAACTTTTTGTTGCCAAAAATGGAAGAACTGAACTTGGTTGACATGTGGTTTCAACAAGATGGCGCTACATGCCACACAGCTCGCGATTCTATGGCCATTTTGAGGGAAAACTTCGGAGAACAATTCATCTCAAGAAATGAACCGGTAAGTTGGCCACCAAGATCATGCGATTTGACGCCTTTAGACTATTTTTTGTGGGGCTTTCCGAAGAAATTCGGGCTATTCCGGCCGAAATGCTCGAAAAAGTTGCCCAAAATTGGACTTTCCGAATGGACCACCTAAGACGCAGCCGCGGTCAACATTTAAATGAAATTATCTTCAAAAAGTAAATGTCATGGACCAATCTAACGTTTCAAATAAAGAACCGATGAGATTTTGCAAATTTTATGCGTTTTTTTTTTTTTTAAAAGTTATCAAGCTCTTAACAAATCACCCTTTATATGGCCGTTAACAACCATGCCTAACTAGATCCATATCGGTCTATAGTTATATATAGCCCTCAGATAAATCAATCCCCAATCACACAAAAATTGGTCCATATCGAGTTCATAATTGTATATAGCCCCCAAATAAGCGACTCCCATATTTCAATTCTGGCTCTCTATGAATTGCACAAAAATTCCATATAGATTGGTAAGTATTTGTAGACTTACCTAAACATAACTTTTATGTCTAATATATACCACGTGTGGACTAACTCACAATTTAGAAAACGATGTTAAGAAGTTTTAAGATACCACAACCCAAGTAATTCGATTGTGGATGACATTCTTTCGTAGAAGTTTCTACGCAATCCATGGTGGAGGGTACAGAAGATTCGGCCTGGCCGAACTTACGGCCGTATATACTTGTTTTATCATACATTTACTGTATGATTAAAATAAACAATAAATAAATGAAATTTTGTCAAAATTTTCTATGGAAATAAAATTTACTATAGAACTAAAATTTTGACAAAAGTTTCTCTAGAAATAAAATAAAATTTTATTTCTATAGAAATAAAATTTTGACGCAATATTCTATAGAAATAAAATTTTGACAAAATTTTCAATAGAAATAAAATTTGTACATAATGTTAGATAGAAATAAAATTTTAACAAAATTTTCAATAGAAATGAAATTTTCACAAAATGAATATTATCAGAATAAATTCAGGCAGTTCACTAAATCCAACGTGAGCCACACTTTAACCCTCCGAAAAAGGTTTATGATAGTGGGCTTTTGCCGAAATAAATCTTTGTACAAATATTTATTTTTCCTTTGCCAAACTCAAATCATCGATTTGAGTGTAGTTGGCTGGGTTTGTTTTGAGCGTGCTTCCTCTATCTTCATTCGTTTTGTTTGTTATTGTTGGTTTCTCATCAATCGCTATTGTTGTTTCTGATCTCAGCTTAAAACCATGAATTGACTAAACTACAAGTGTACCAACAGAGGAAAAGTATGCTTGTCAAATTTATTTGGGCAAAGCCCTATAGATTGCAAGATGGTTGGATGTACAGCTGTTTCGGAATTACCACATTCGTCATCAGCATCCTCTACTTGCAGCAAAACTATCAACCAATTATCAGAATAATTTCAGGCAGTTCATTAAACCCAACAATGAACCACACTTGAACCTTCCGAAAAAAGGTTTTACATGATAGCTGGCTTATGCCGAAATAAATTCGTACAAACATAACTCTTTTCCTTTGCCGCCGTCAAATCATCGATTTGAGTGCAGTTGGCTGGGTTTATTTCGAGCGTGCTTCCTCTTCTTTCTTTCATTCGTTTTGTTTTGTTATTGTTGGTTTTGTTCTTTAATCATTGTTGTCGTTTTCTTGAGTTCAGCCTAAAACCATGCATTGACTAAACTACAAGTGTAGCTTAACCAACAGAGGGAAAAGCTGAGATCAAAACAACAAATATGATTGAAGTACAAACCAACAATAAAAAATAAAACAAGAAATAAAATATTTTTTGTGATTTTAGGGTTATTTTCATATTTAAATTAATACGAAATGCAAATAGGGGGTAATATCCAAACCTTTACAGTTGGCAATTTCTCTTTTTTAAAACAAAAGATCCTTATTTTTTATTTCAATCTTCCTAACATGGAAGCCATACAAAGCCAAA
This sequence comes from Haematobia irritans, assembly GCF_050003625.1. Taxonomy (NCBI): domain Eukaryota; kingdom Metazoa; phylum Arthropoda; class Insecta; order Diptera; family Muscidae; genus Haematobia; species Haematobia irritans. Next base: position 200,668,898 of record NC_134399.1, on the reverse strand, counting down.
TAGAAAATTATGTAAATCGTTTGTAGTGACACTGCATACGATATAGCAGGGCAGCAGATTGCAAAATGCAAAGCGTGACCAACTGAACTATTCCAAGACCAAGAAATTAAACCCTTTTCAAAAATCAGTATTCCAGATTGCAATAACATATGGACATATGGTGTCGAAACAAACAACGAACGAACCAACTAAACAACATGCTAAGGGATCCCTCCAAGGGATGTTAAAATAGAGATTTACACCATGACTTTTATCATTCACTGAGGGTCGCCATTGTCGTCATCGTCTTCGTCGCCTACAAAACGACCAAGTTCTTATGTCAAAGAGGATTCATGTTGTGATTTGAAGAGATTTTTTTTTTAAGATTTTCTGGGTTACAGATCACGTTGAAGTATCGTTATCACATATTCTTGTCACCGCAGCAACCAACGAAACTGTCAGGCTCCTTATTTCCTTAGCATTGGGGTTAGAGGTCGTATATCCATCCTACCCATTTTGGCTTAGTTTTCAAATGGTTTACAGGGTTCCATGATGGTGATGCATGCATCAGTGTTGTGTCTAAAGATTTTTGCAATATGATGCAGGATGATGTTAAGTTTTGTTTATGGCTTCACATTTGTTAACCTCATCTCATTTGTGTTTCTACGTATCCAGCAAAATGATTTAGCACGTAGAATGTATTCATGCATGTTCAAAAAGGGAGTAGACGAATGGACGAATGAATCATTCAGCCAACGAATGAATGTTCAATGCTGGTTTATGAGGGAGTCTATGGGGCTTTTAATTTCATTTCATCTTTGGGTAATAGTTTTTGGTTTTTTCCGAAAACCATTCCTTCCTGGGGTTTTGCTTCAGAGTGGCCCCCACTTAATCTTCTCTTTAGTAAGATAGTCTATGACTTCTCCGTAAGGATCCATTCGGGGATAGTAAATTTGCATGAGGGAAAATTTGACAGATGGGTTTTACTGCATGGGTAACATTCAGTGTATACCACATTTGCCACAATGCCATTGAAGACAAATTAAGCTTAAATTTCTATGAGCTTTCCTATTGGAATTTTGCAATCAATTTCACCTAGAAATCATCTATCTTAAAGAGCTAATTGATTGGAATTTTTGGTTTTATTGTGAGTTATAGGAATTTTTTTTTGAGAGTTATAGGAAAAAATAAAATTAATCAAAAAAACCGAATTGTTGTAAAAACTTTATGCCAAAAAAAACTGGTGATAAAATCTAGGACATACACACAAAATTTTTTTTGTCCATCCATCATCACAAAATTAATTGATTCAATTATTTTTTATACCCTCCACCATAGGATGGGGGGTATATTAACTTTGTCATTCCGTTTGTAACACATCGAAATATTGCTCTAAGACCCCATAAAGTATATATATTCTGGGTCGTGGTGAAATTCTGAGTCGATCTGAGCATGTCCGTCCGTCCGTCTGTTGAAATCACGCTAACTTCCGAACGACACAAGCTATCAACTTGAAACTTGGCACAAGTAGTTGTTATTGATGTAGGTCGGATGGTATTGCAAATGGGCCATATCGGTCCACTTTTACGTATAGCCCCCATATAAACGGACCACCAAATTTGGCTTGCGAGGCCTCTAAGAGAAGCAAATTTCATCCGATCCGGCTGAAATTTGGTACATGGTCTCTAACAACCATGCAAAAATTGGTCCACATCGGTCCATAATTATATATAGCCCCCATATAAACCGATCCCCCGATTTGGATTCCGAGGCCTCTAAGAGAAGCAAGTTTCATCCGATCCGGCTGAAATTTGGTACATGGTGTTAGTATATGATATCTAACAACCATGCGAAAATTGGTTCACATCGGTCCATAATTATATATAGCCCCCATATAAACCGATCACCAGATTTGACCTCCGGAGCCTCTTGGAAGAGCATTATTCATCCGATTCGGTTGAAATTTGGTACGTGATGTTAGTATATGGTATCCAACAACCATGCAGGAATTAGTTCATATCAGCCCATAATTATATATAGCACCCATATAAACCGGTCCCCACATTTGACCTCCGGTGCCTTTTGGAAAGCAAAATTAATCCGATCTGGTTGAAATTTTGTACGTGGTGGTAGTATATGATATTTAACAACCATGCCAAAAGTGATCCATATCAGTCCATAATCATATATAGCCCCCATATAAACCGATCCCGAGATTTGGTTTTGGAGCCTCTTGGAGGAGCAAATTTCATCCGAGTCAGTTGAAATTTGTTACATTGTGCTAGTATTTATATGACCGTTAACAATCATGCCTAACTAGGTCCATATCTATATAGTAATATATAGCCCTCAGATAAATCGATCCCCAAATCACACAACAATTGGTCCATCAATATCATCAATCAAGAATAATTGTATATAGTCCCCATATAAGCGACCCCCATATTTCAATTCTGGCTCCCTACGTACCGTGCAATAGCCCATATCGATTCGTAAGTATTTGTAAACTTATCTAAACATACTGTTTATTTTGTCTAATGTATACCACGTATGGACTAACTCACAATTTAGAAAACGATTTAAGATACCACTACCCAAGTAATTCGATTGTGGATGACAGTCTTTCGTAGAAGTTTCTACGCAATCTATGGTGGAGCGTACATAAGATTCGGCCTGGCCGAACTTACGGCTGTTTATACTTGTTTTAATTTAAATGTCTTCAATCACAGAAATTATAGTATCAATTAAAAAATGAATTGAAAATCAATTAAAATAAAATTAATTGAAAGTCAATCAAAAAAAAAAAAAAATAATTGATCCAATTAAAAAATTAATTGATACTATTAATGTTTGTGATTGAGTATTGTTTCAATTAAAAAATGTGTTGAATCAATTAAAATTTTTAATTGAATATTTCTTAAATCTCAATTAATTGGAAAAAATTTCGTATAATTTTTCTGTGTATAGGGAAGTGAACTTGATTAGAGGGACACATGCGCTACATACAGGGATCCGGAGCGGTCCATTTTTTTCGCTCCGCTCCGCTCCCGCTCCGGAGAAAAAAAAAACCGCTCCGCTCCTCGCTCCGCTCCGAGAAAAAAATAATAGCTCCGCTCCGCTCCACGCTCCGCTCCGCTCCTCTTCGAGAAAATTATAGTACAAACATTGTATTATTTGTTCAATTGAGTTTATTTTATTTAGAAAAATCGGGCGGTACATATATGGGAGCTATAGCTAAATCTGAACCGATTTCGATGATTTTTTGCACATATAGTTAGTGCTATAGAAGATTACATTTCGCCAACTTTGAGTAAGATCGGTTGATAAATAAGGGTTTTATGACCTAATTTGACAAAATCGGGCGATACATATATATGGGACCTATATCTAAATCTGAACCGATTTCGATGAAATTTTCAGACTTAAAGGGTGATACAGAAGATTATTTTGTGCTAAATTTGACGACGATCGGTTAGTAAAAAAAGTGCAACGTGACCCCATTTGTCGAAATCGGGCAATACATATATATGGGAGCTATATCTAAATTTGATCCGATTTCTTCCAAATTCAATAACGTTCGTCCTTGTGCCCAAAAAACTCCCTGTACCAAATTTCATCAAAATCGGTTAATAATTGCGACCGAAATCCTGTGAACAACAAATACATGGACAGACGGACGGATGGACGGACGGACCGCCAAGCGCTAGATCGACTCAGGAGGTGATTCTGAGTCGATCGGTATATATTTTATGGGGTCTAAAATCAATATTTCTTGTAGGCACATTTTTTGACAGATCAAACTTATTATACCCTAACCACTATGTGGTTTAGGGTATAATGACTTTAAAACAATGTGTTGAAATATTTTATTAATTTTGAAGATTTTTTCAGAAATATTAAATCCATTTTGACTTCATTAAAACGAAATTTGCATTCATGTTAGGATACACATTTTTATGTCGAATCACTTAGCTATAAGGACAAACAGACTTCATTGAAAAGTTTAGAGACTTTTAGACAAGGAAAAAACTTTATTTCAGAGAAATACGTCTTCTATTCTAAGCAAAATTCGTATTCGTATTTTAAGCATGTGAAATATTTGGCCTCCCGGCAATATTCTTTGCGGTGCACCATCTACTATTTAATATGTGATAGAAACCAAATTTATGAAAATGGACCAAAATGGATCAAATTCTGTTTGGTCTGACCATCGGACTAAATTTAAAAATTAGAAATCTTTTGGACCAATTTTGGTCCGATCGGACCAAAACGGCAACGCTGATTGGAATTGAAAGTCTATACACAGAGTATAAGTAACTACTCTCCGAAAGTTTTTTTTTTTGTTTTGCAACAGACGTAGAGAAGAGGTTTTGTTATATTAGTAATGTGTGTGTGTGTATGTTTATGTTTGCAACAACCTCCATCGATATCAGTCCGTGGTATACCTACGAATATTCTTACTCAGATCTAGTGTTACCTAATTTCGCTTTTTTCCCCTTTATTGTATAATAAATGTATATGCGCACATTTTTCAACCAAAATTGAAACTATCCATAATTTTAATTAAATTTTCGAGAACTAATATCAGAATTGTCACAAGAAACCAAGGCAACCTGAGGATTCCTAGATGTAGATTTGAAAAGTGCAAGCAACGTATTGATTATATTGGAGGATTAAAGTTTAATAGCTTGCCCCCCGAAATCAAAAATACTCGAAGAATTTCAATTTTTAAGAAAAGATGCAAGTCGTATTTATGTGAAAATATTGAAACGCTCCTTTTGTAGTTTTTTTTTTTTCTTTTACTGTTGGATTTATATTTGGAATCACATTATATGGTATATATTCAACTAGAAATGTATTTTTATAAGACATAAGTTTAATTTTGCCAGCTCGCCTCTACAATGCCTATAGTTGGCGCTGAGGCCATTATTTTTGTGAATTTATTAAAATTGTGAATAAAATATTAATAAAAAAAAAAAAAAAAAAAAAAATAAGAGAATGCTAGGTATAGTACAATAGTAAAGCAAATGTGAATGAAAAAAAGCATGCCCGGTTCCAAAGATTTTGTCTTTACTTTAACAGTTTGGGTATTAATTCCGAGCCAAAGAAGCGGAGAATACAAGTAAGGATACTTTAAAGACGTAATTCTCTTTTAAATTTGGGGGTTATGTACTTGCTTCTAGGAAGCAAGTGTTAATTTTTAATTTTTTAGATTTTTTTTCGTCAGTTGTTATCAAAATCCTTTAAAAAGGAGTTAACGAGTTATTTTTTTCCATATTAAGACTCGACTTCCAGTAGAAATTATGCTATGTTTCAAGTAAAAAGCGTCTTTAAAATAAAGTGTTGAAAAACATGTCTTATTTTTTTTACGATTTTTTGCTTTGTAGGCCAGATGCAAAAAGGAAACAAATTTAAAGACAATTTTATTAATTTTAAAGAATTTTTCTTAATTATTAAAGTCACGTTGACCTTACCTCAAAAATTGTATCTTTCATGTTATGATACACATTTTTAAGTAAAATCACTTAATTATAAGGACATTACAACTTTATTCAAAAGTTTATTGCCTTTTGGACAAGAAAAAAACTTTATTTTATTGAAATGCGTCTTCCATGTTAAGCAAAATTTGCATTCTTATTCTAAGGACATGGAATCTTTGACTTCACGACAATATTTTTTTCAGTGTAGAAAACTAAAAAATTAAATATAAATAAGATCGTTTAATTGCATTTATTTGACGTTCATTACAAACATCTTTGTAGTAATACGGGATGAAATTGATCGAAAGTACTGTTGTTACTTTTACAACACATACTAGATATATATTTTGACATTTGCCGTTTTTGAAAACAATTACTAAAAAACACGTTGTGTTTTCCACAATGTACGTACGTACAAAAATACATATCGTACATTTTAAACGTTTACTCACACTACGCTAAGTACTAGCTAAATTTGAAATTACCTACACAGTGTAATTTCAAAGTTACACATTTCATTCAAGTAATATTTTATTCGGAGCGGAGCGGTTTTTCATTTGGAAACCGCTCCGCTCCCGCTCCGCTCCGGATTTTAAAAATACCGCTCCCGCTCCGCTCCCGCTCCGGCAAAAAAAGGGCTTGCTCCGCTCCGCTCCGGATCCCTGGCTACATAAAGTCATCCCAACAAAAAAAAAGTGCTTCTAAAGGCATAACTTTAAACGCACTTCCAAAAAAAAAAAAAAAAAAAAAAATATATATATATATATATATATATATATATATATATATATATATATATATATATATATATATATATATATATATATATATATATATATATATATATATATATATATATATATATATATATATATATATATATATATATATATATATATATATATATATATATATATATATATATATATATATATATATATATATATATATATATATATATTTTTTGTTTCAAATAGCTTAAAAACAGAGTAAGAAGTAATAAAATGGTAACAATTAGTTAAATTTTGTCGAAACATAAATGCTAAATCCATTCTAGAAAAATTGCGAATTTTGTAAAATATTTGAGATAAGCATCAGAATGAAGAAGAAGAAGTCAAATTTTGGAAAAATTTCTATAGAAATAAAATTTTGACAAAATTTTCTATAGAAATAAAATTTTGACAAAATTTTCTGTAGAACCAGTCAACATTTTCTATAGGAATAAAATTTTTACAAAATTTTCTACAGAAATAAAATTTAGACAAAATTTTCTATACAAATAAAATTTTCACAACATTTTCTATAAAAATGAAATTTTGACAAAATTTTCTATAGAAATAACATTTTCGCAAGATTTTCTATAGACACAATATGTTGGCAAAATTTTCTATAGACTTGCAATTTTGTCTGAATTTTCTTTTCTTTAACAAAATTTTCTATAGAATTAAAATTTAGTCAAAATTTTCTATAGAAATGAAATTTTGACTAAATTTTCTATAAAAATAAAATTTTGACAAAATTTTCTATAGAAATACAATTTTCACAAAATTTTCTATATAAATAACATTTTTGCAAAATTTGCTATAGAACTAAAATTTGGACAAAATTTTCTATAGAAATAAAATTACAACAAAATTTTCTATAGAAATTAAATTTTGACAAAATTTTCTATAGAATTAAAATTTTGACAAAATTTTTATAGAAATCAAATTTTGGAAAAATTTTCTATAGAAACAATATGTTGGCAAAATTTTCTATAGACTTACAATTTTGTCTGAATTTTCTTTTCTTTAACAATATTTTCTATAGAATTAAAATTTAGTTAAAATTTTCTATAGAAATAAAATTTTGACAAAATTTTCTAAAGAAATGAAATGTTGACAAAATTTTCTATAGAAATAAAATTTTGACAAAATTTTCTATTGAAATACAATTTTCACAAAATTTTCTATATAAATAACATTTTTCCAAAATTGCTATAGAAATAAAATTTTGACAAAATTTTCTATCGAAATAAAATGTTAACAAAAATTTCTATAGAAATGAAATTTTGACAAAATTTTCTATAGAATTAAAATTTTGACAAAATTTTTTATAGAAATCAAATTTTGGAAAAATTTTCTATAGAAATACAAATTTGAACAAATTTTCTGACAAATGTTTCTATAGAAACAATATGTTGGCAAACTTTTCTACAGACAATTTTGTCTGAATTTTCTATAGAAATAAAATTTTGGCAAAATTTTCTATAGAAATAAAATGTTGGCAAAATTTTCTATAAAAATAAAGTTTTCATAAAATTTTGACACATTTTCTATAGATATGAATTTCTCAAAATTTTCTATAGAAATGAAATTTTGACAAAATTTTCTATAGAATTAACATTTTGACAAAATTTTTTATAGAAATCAAATTTTGGAAAAATTTTCTATAGAAATAAAATTTAGACAAAATATCCTAAAAATAAAAAAATTTTCTACAGAAATAAAATTTTGATAAAATTTTCTATAGAAATAAAATTTAGACAACATTTTCTATAGGAATAAAATTTTGACAAAATTTTCTATAGAAATAAAATGTTGGCAAAATTTTCTATAGAAATAAAATTTTGACAAAATTTTCTATAGAACCAGACAAAATTTTCTATAGGAATAAAATTTTTACAAAATGTTCTATAGGAATAAAATATTTACAAAATTTTCTATAGGAATAAAATTTTTACAAAATTTTCTATAGAATAAAATTTTTATAAAATTTTCTATAGAAATAAAATTTTTTACAAAAATTTCTATATATTAAATAACTTTAAATATTTTAATTTTCGTATGGGTCCAAAGTGAGTATGTTCTCCCTTGTTGAAGAAGTAGTAGTGCAAGCTAAATCGTTAAAACGTTTAAAATTCGACACATTTACAATTCAAGGAATGTTTAAACACCCAAAAAATTATCACTAATAGGAGAGGTCATGTGTGCAATATTATAGCAAATACTGAAAGAAATTTCTAAAATAAAATAATAAAGCATTGCGTTGGAAGAGAAAAAACAGTATTTTTTTTCAGTTTGGGAAAAATCTTCAACCAAATCTCCCACCATTTCTACAGCCGATGCACTGAATTTGCATCACTTCTTAAGCTGTGATACGAATTCAATATTTTGGATGTAAATTAAAAAATTTTGTGATACTTTGATAAACAAATAATTTAATTTTTTTTTATGATTCTTAATGCATTCTGATGCTTATCTCAAATATTTTACAAAATTCGCAATTTTTCTAGAATGGATTTAGCATTTATGTTTCGACAAAATTTAACTAATTGTTACCATTTTATTACTTCTTACTCTGTTTTTAAGCTATTTGAAACAAAAAAAGTATATATATATATATATATATATATATATATATATATATATATATATATATATATATATATATATATATATATATATATATATATATATATATATATATATATATATATATATATATATATATATATATATATATATACTTTTTTTGTTTCAAATAGCTTAAAAACAGAGTAAGAAGTAATAAAATGGTAACAATTAGTTAAATTTTGTCGAAACATAAATGCTAAATCCATTCTAGAAAAATTGCGAATTTTGTAAAATATTTGAGATAAGCATCAGAATGCATTAAGAATCATAAAAAAAAATTAAATTATTTGTTTATCAAAGTATCACAAAATTTTTTAATTTACATCCAAAATATTGAATTCGTATCACAGCTTAAGAAGTGATGCAAATTCAGTGCATCGGCTGTAGAAATGGTGGGAGATTTGGTTGAAGATTTTTCCCAAACTGAAAAAAAATACTGTTTTTTCTCTTCCAACGCAATGCTTTATTATTTTATTTTAGAAATTTCTTTCAGTATTTGCTATAATATTGCACACATGACCTCTCCTATTAGTGATAATTTTTTGGGTGTTTAAACATTCCTTGAATTGTAAATGTGTCGAATTTTAAACGTTTTAACGATTTAGCTTGCACTACTACTTCTTCAACAAGGGAGAACATACTCACTTTGGACCCATACGAAAATTAAAATATTTAAAGTTATTTAATATATAGAAATTTTTGTAAAAAATTTTATTTCTATAGAAAATTTTATAAAAATTTTATTCTATAGAAAATTTTGTAAAAATTTTATTCCTATAGAAAATTTTGTAAATATTTTATTCCTATAGAACATTTTGTAAAAATTTTATTCCTATAGAAAATTTTGTCTGGTTCTATAGAAAATTTTGTCAAAATTTTATTTCTATAGAAAATTTTGCCAACATTTTATTTCTATAGAAAATTTTGTCAAAATTTTATTCCTATAGAAAATGTTGTCTAAATTTTATTTCTATAGAAAATTTTATCAAAATTTTATTTCTGTAGAAAATTTTTTTATTTTTAGGATATTTTGTCTAAATTTTATTTCTATAGAAAATTTTTCCAAAATTTGATTTCTATAAAAAATTTTGTCAAAATGTTAATTCTATAGAAAATTTTGTCAAAATTTCATTTCTATAGAAAATTTTGAGAAATTCATATCTATAGAAAATGTGTCAAAATTTTATGAAAACTTTATTTTTATAGAAAATTTTGCCAACATTTTATTTCTATAGAAAATTTTGCCAAAATTTTATTTCTATAGAAAATTCAGACAAAATTGTCTGTAGAAAAGTTTGCCAACATATTGTTTCTATAGAAACATTTGTCAGAAAATTTGTTCAAATTTGTATTTCTATAGAAAATTTTTCCAAAATTTGATTTCTATAAAAAATTTTGTCAAAATTTTAATTCTATAGAAAATTTTGTCAAAATTTCATTTCTATAGAAATTTTTGTTAACATTTTATTTCGATAGAAAATTTTGTCAAAATTTTATTTCTATAGCAATTTTGGAAAAATGTTATTTATATAGAAAATTTTGTGAAAATTGTATTTCAATAGAAAATTTTGTCAAAATTTTATTTCTATAGAAAATTTTGTCAACATTTCATTTCTTTAGAAAATTTTGTCAAAATTTTATTTCTATAGAAAATTTTAACTAAATTTTAATTCTATAGAAAATATTGTTAAAGAAAAGAAAATTCAGACAAAATTGTAAGTCTATAGAAAATTTTGCCAACATATTGTTTCTATAGAAAATTTTTCCAAAATTTGATTTCTATAAAAAATTTTGTCAAAATTTTAATTCTATAGAAAATTTTGTCAAAATTTAATTTCTATAGAAAATTTTGTTGTAATTTTATTTCTATAGAAAATTTTGTCCAAATTTTAGTTCTATAGCAAATTTTGCAAAAATGTTATTTATATAGAAAATTTTGTGAAAATTGTATTTCTATAGAAAATTTTGTCAAAATTTTATTTTTATAGAAAATTTAGTCAAAATTTCATTTCTATAGAAAATTTTGACTAAATTTTAATTCTATAGAAAATTTTGTTAAAGAAAAGAAAATTCAGACAAAATTGCAAGTCTATAGAAAATTTTGCCAACATATTGTGTCTATAGAAAATCTTGCGAAAATGTTATTTCTATAGAAAATTTTGTCAAAATTTCATTTTTATAGAAAATGTTGTGAAAATTTTATTTGTATAGAAAATTTTGTCTAAATTTTATTTCTGTAGAAAATTTTGTAAAAATTTTATTCCTATAGAAAATGTTGACTGGTTCTACAGAAAATTTTGTCAAAATTTTATTTCTATAGAAAATTTTGTCAAAATTTTATTTCTATAGAAATTTTTCCAAAATTTGACTTCTATAAAAAATTTTGTCAAAATGTTAATTCTATAGAAAATTTTGTCAAAATGTTAATTCTATAGAAAATTTTGTCAAAACTTTATTTCTATAGAAAAATTTGTCAAAATTTTATTTCTATAGCAAATTTTGCAAAAATGTTATTTATATAGAAAATTTTGTGAAAATGGTATTTCTATAGAAAATTTTGTCAAAATTTTATTTTTATAGAAAATTTTGACTAAATTTTATTTCTATAGAAAATTTTGTCTAAATTTTATTTCTATAGAAAATTTTGTCTAAATTTTATATCTATAAAAAAATTTTGTCTAAATTTTATTTCTATAGAAAATTTTGTCTAAATTTTATTTCTATAGAAAATTTTGCCAAAATTTTATTTCCATAAAAAATTTGGCCAAAATGTTATTTCTATAGAAAATTTCTTTAGAAAATTCAAAATTGTATAAACAATTTTTTGAGAGGAATATTTGGCAAAATCTACCAAAACAAGAAGAATTCTACCAATCTACCAAACAGTAAAAAATTTACCATTTTTGGTAGAATTCTACCAACTGTGTCAAACATGGTTGTGAAACGATTCCCTTAATGTCATGTTGCATCTATTTCCTTTAGACATATTGACCAATCAGTCAGCTGCAATAACGACTGTATGGTTGCGCGAGGTTACAAATCTCATAATTTGTAAAACAATCTCAAAATTATTTCCAAATGGCATGAAATTTTTAATTTTATTACTTTTTTTTATTTTCAATTATTTAAATTTTAATATTTAAATTTTCACGGTCAAATATCGTATTTGTGCCAGAATTTGCGAACTTATCAAACTATTATTTATACACAAAAAAAATTTTTAATGCTATAGTATAATTAAGCTTACTTGGGCCCTAAATAAAACCGCTCCTAAATTTAACAGCCACTTCACAAAAAATCTCAAAATTTGGCACTACTTTGCGTTCCAAGTAATCCCAACTAAGACCGACAAAAGAATCAAATGCATTTGTTTCTTCGTTAACCATTGTATTCAAATGTTATGTTTTTATGTTCAGTAATTTGCATAAAATTTTCTTTATATTTTATGGCACAGATTTTTATTTTGTTTTAAATGATCATTTCTTTGAGTTGAATGTCTCTCTAATGTCCATTTGACAATAAAAGAAAATCTTTCTATGAAGACCCACATAAAATATCTAAGAACAGAGACGAAAATAAAAAAAAAAATCAAATAAAAAAGGGGAATAAAAATTACTAATAGCCATTCCCCACCAATCATCTAGCCTTAAGGTTTTATTTGTAAGTTTAACAATAAAAAAATTGTGTCAATAAATTATTAGAAAATAATTCAAATAGTCCCATAGAGACTATAGGGATGACTTTTAATAGAAAAGTTAAAAAATTCAAAAATTTGGAATAAACTATTTTTTGCATTATATAAAATGGTTAGATGGAGTCAGGATCATGGTTGCCACAATTGGTACCAAATATGGTAGTTTTTTTCGACAAAATTTTCTATAGAAACAAGATTTTGACAAAATTTTCTAAAGAAATAAAATATTGACAAAATTTTCCATAGAAATAAGATTTTGAAAAAATTTTCTATAGAAATAAAATATTGACAAAATTTTCTATAGAAATACATTTTTGACAAAATTTTTGATAAAAATACAAGTTTGACAAAATTTGCTATGGAGATAAAATTTTGACAAAATTTTCCATAGAAATAAAATTTTGACAAAATTTTCCATAGAAATAAAATTTTGACAAAATTTTCTATAAAAATAAAATTTTGACAAAATTTTCTACAGATATTAAATTTTGACAAAATTTTCCATAGAAATAAAATTTTGACAATACTTCAGTAAAATCTTGAAAAAAATTTCTATAGTAATAAAATTTTGACAAAATTTTCTATAAAAATAAAATTGTGACAAAATTTCCTATAGAAATAAAATTTTGACAACATTTTCTATAGAAATACAATTTTGACAAAATTTTCTATAGAAATACAATTTTGACAAAATTTTCTATAGAAATGCAATTTTTACAATAAAATTTTGACAAAATTTTCGAAATTTTGAAAAAAAATTGTTATAGAAATAAAATTTTGACAAAATTGTCCATAAAATTTTGACAAAATTTTCTATAGAAATAACATTTTGACAAAATTTTGTATAGAAATAAAATTTCGACAAAATTGTCTATAGAGATAAAATTTTGACAAAATATCCTATAGAGAGGAAATTTCGACAAAATTTTTTATAGAAATAAAATTTTGACAAAGTTTTCGACAGAAATAAAATATTGACAAAATTTTCTATAGAAATATAATTTGAACAAAATTTTCTATAGAAATAAAATGTTGACAAAATTTTTTGTAGAAATAAAATTTTGACAAAATTTACTAAAGGAATAAAATTTTTACAAATTTTTGTTTTAATAATGGTACTTTCCTTATTACGAAATACAATCAATTTTCCCACAGTTTCCTCTCCAACTACGATATTTTCTATAAAAGTAAAATTTTATCAAAATTTTCTATAGAAAATAATTTTACAAATTTTTCTATAGAAATTAAATTTTGACAAAATTTTCTATTGGAATAAAATATAGACAAAATTTTCTATGGAAATAAAATTTGGACAAAATTTTCTATAGAAATAAAATTTTGACAAAATTTTCAACAGATATTAAATTTTGACAAAATTTTCCATAGAAAAAAAATTTTGACAATAGTTCAGTAAAATTTTGAAAAAATTTTCTATAAAAATAAAATTTTGACAAAATTTTCTATAGAAATAAAATTTTGACAAAATTTTCTATAGAAATACAATTTTTACAATAAAATTTTGACAAAATTTTCTGAAATTTTGAAAAAAATTGTTATAGAAATAAAATTTTGACAAAATTGTTCATAAAATGTTGACAAAATTTTCTATAGAAATAAAATTTTGACAGAGTTTTCTATAAAGCTACAATCTTGATAACAATTTTCTATAAAAATTCAATTTTGATAAAAAATATTACATAAAAATAAAATTTTGACAACATTTTCTATAGAAATACAATTTTGACAAATTTGTTATAACACTACAATTAATTTAAAAATTTTCTAAAGAAATGCTATATTATTTTGATAAAAATTTATATAAAAATAAAATTTTGACAAACTTTTCTATAGCAAGAAAATTTTGAAAAAAATTTTTGATAAAAATACAATTTTGACAAAATTTGCTACAGTGATAAAATTTGGACAATATTTTCAACAGAAATAAAATTTTGAAAAAATTTTCTATAGAAATAAAATTTTGACAATATTTTCTATAGAAATAAAGTTCTGACAAAATTTTCTATAGAAATAAAATTTTAACAAACTTTTCTATAGCAATAAAATTTTGAAAAAATTTTTGATAAAAATACAATTTTGACAAAATTTGCTACAGTGATAAAATTTGGACAATATTTTCAATAGAAAAAAAAATCGACAATATTTTAAATGGAAATAAAATTTTGACAAAATTTTCTATAGAAATAAAATTTTGACAAGATTTTGTATAGAAATAAAATTTTGACAAAATTATCTACAGAAATAAAATTTTGACAAAATTTTCTATAGAAATAAAGTTTTGACAAAATTTTCTATAGAAATAAAATATTGACAACATTTTCCATAGAAATAAAATTTTGACAATATTTCATTAAAATTTCGACAGAATTTTCTATAGAAATAAAATTTTGACAACATTTTCAATAGAAATACAATTTTGACAAAATTTTCTATAGAAATAAAATGTTGACAAGATTTTGTATAGAAATAAAATTTTGACAAAATTATCTACAGAAATAAAATTTTGACAAAATTTGTTATAGAAATAAAATTTTGACAAACTTTTCTATAGAAATAAAATTTTGACAAAATTTTCCATAGAAATAAAATTTTGACAAACTTTTTTATAGAAATAAAATTTTGACAAAATTTTCCATAGAAATAAAATTTTGACAAAATTTTCTATAGAAATAAAATTTCGACAAAATTTTCTATAGAATAAAATTTTGAAAATTTTGTAGTTTTCTCTAAATACTTAGTATTAATTTTAATTTTTTTCTTATAGAAACATAAAGATCCTGCAATTGTTTTTTAGAAATATGTGTCGGCAAAATTATGTTTGATATTTTTTTTCCAAAAAATCAATTTAATGTAATTTTTTATAAATACCTAATCAGAAAAAAATAATTCCCTTGTTGTCATTCCTAAGGGGACCCTATCAAATCCCTAAAACCTTTGCAAAAGACATTGCAGAAAACCAAGAAATGTGCTAGAGAGACAGAGAAAAACATGGACAAAGCAATAATAGCCATAACAACAACAAATTTAAAAGAGAATAATATGTACAAGAATAAATCTATCCTCTAGCCAAAGTAAATACCACAAATGATTCCAATATGTTGCACTCACAAACGGACAGAAACAACCACACAAGACAGAAACAACCACACAAACAACCACACTCACTCGCAGGGACAATTCCTCATATCACAGAGCATATTCCCTAAGCTATTGAAGTTTACAGTTGGATAGTTCGAGAGATAGATAGATTTTTAGTCATCCAATGGCCTAGTAAACGGGTCCAGAGTAATCAAATGTCTTGCCTTTGGTTTCATGACAAATAAAAGCAACAACAACAACAACAGCAACCGTAGTCATTCAGTCAGTGAGTCAAGCCACAGAGATTGAACCATCATGGTCCAAAAGCAGCCAGCAGCAGCATCCTCAGCATCGAACAGCATCAATTTCGATAATATCAACCAACCATAGTAGGAAATATTTTCTCAATACTTTTGTCATTGAGCCATTGGATTGGAGTGTGGTCGGATTAAGTGTTGGCTTTTCCTGGTTTTAGCTATGCAATGCTAGTGTATGTCTGTGTATTAGTGGGTGGGTCTTTGACTCCCGCTCTCTCTCTCTCTGTGTAATTGTGATTCTATGTGCCTGGGTGATTGAGACCATTTTTGGTTTGTTTTGCTATAAAATGATTGTGGTCTTTAGAATTGGTTGTACACTTTTCCCCCCTTGATAATGCAACAAGAAACAAAACCCAAAACATTTGCAGTTGTTGATGCTTTTACTTTTCGCTTCCCTCTCTTCTCTCGGCTCTTTTCTTATTCTTCTCGAATCTTTTATTCTTGTTAAGAGAGCCTTAAAGTTAAATATGTTAAGATTACTTGGTTGCAGTCATCAAAGAATGCAATAGCCTGAATAAAAGATAGAAACACATCAAGTCCCCATTACAGAGTCATACCAATGGGAATCGCTTTCTTTATCTTCTAAGATTTTATGAGCTTTACTTTTGGACCAGAGTAAGATGATAGGTAGGTAACTGAAGAAATATAAAGTCTCAAGAGTTTACGAATGGGAAATTTATACATCAAATTGAATATTGTAAATGTTGTTATTTATGTTCTTAAAGAAATGAAAATTTATAAATAAATATTTAAACATTAAATTGCATTTCGTAATAAGGAAAGTACCATTATTAAAGACGGTTGACAATTAAAGTAGAATTTGTGAAATTCTATAAAAATAAAATTTTATTTCTATAGAAAATCTTGCCACAATTTCATTTCTATTGAAAATTTTGACAAAATTTTATTTTTATACCGAATTTTGTCAAGATTGTATTTCTGTAGAAAATTTTGTCAAAAATGTATTTCCATAGAAAACTTTGTCAACATTTTATTTCTATAGAAAACGTTTGACAAAATTTTATTTGCATAGAAATTCTTATCGAAATGTTATTTCTATAGAAAACTTTGCCACAGTTTTATTTCTATAGAAAATTTGGTCAAAATTTTATCTCTATAGAAAATTTTGTCGAAATTTTACTTCTATCGAAAATTTTGTCAAAATTTTATTTCTATAGAAAATTTTGTCAATGTCTTATTTCTACAGAAACTTTTGTCATTTATTTTATTTCTAAAACAAAAATTTGTAAAAATTTAGTTCAATAGGAAATTTTGTCAAAATTTTATTTTATTTAAATTGCGTTTCATAATAAGGAAAATACGATTAGTAAAGTCCGTTGACAATTAAAATAGCATAAATAAAATTTTTCAAAATTTTATTTCTGTAGTTATTTAGCTAAATTTAATTTCTTCAGAATGTTTTTTCCAAAATTTATTTTTATAGAAAATTTTATTTCTATAGAAAATTTTGTAAAAATTTTACTTCTATTTTGTCAAATTTTTATAGAAAATTTTGTAAAAAATTGTATTTCTATAGAATATTTTGTCAAACATGTATTTCTATAGAAAACTTTGCCACAATATTATTTATATAGAAAATTTTTTATTTCTATTTTGTCAAAACTTAATTTTTATAGAAAATTTTGTCAAAATTGTATTTCTATAGAAGATTTTGTCAAAAATGTAATTCTATATAAAACTGTGCCACAATTTTATTTCTATAGAAAATTTGGTCAAAATTTTATCTCTATAGGAAATTTTGTCAAAATTTTATCTCTATAGAAAATTTTGTCAAAATTGTATTTCTAAAACAAAAATTTTTTAAAATTTTATTTCTAAAACAAAAATTTGTCAAAATTTTATTTCAATAGGAAATTTTGTCAAAATTTTATTTCTATAGAAAATTTTGTCAAATTTTTATTTCTAAACCAAAAATTTGACAAAATTTTATTTCCTTAGGAAATTTTCAAAATTTTATTTCTAAAGAAAATTTTGTTAAAATTATATTTCAAAAGAAAATTTTGTCAAAATTTTATTTCAATAGGAAATTTTGTCAAAATTTTATTTCTATAGAAAATTTTGTAAAATTTTTATTTCTAAACCAAAAATTTGACAAAATTTTATTTCTTTAGGAAATTTTCAAAATTTTATTTTCATAGAAAATTTCGTTAAAATTTTATTTCTAAAGAAAATTTTGTTAAAATTATATTTCAAAAGAAAATTTTGCCAAAATTTTATTTCTATAGAAAATTTTGTCACAATTTTATTTCTATAGAAAATCTTGTCAAAATATTATTTTTATAAAAAATTTTGCCAAAATGTTATTTCTTTAGAAAATTTTGTCAAAATTTTATTTCTATAGAAAATTTTGCCAAAATGTTATTTCTTTAGAAAATTTTGTCAAAATTTTATTTCTATAGAAAATTGTGTCAAAATTTTATTTCTATAGAAAATTTGGTCAAAATTGTATTTATATAGAAAATTTTGTCACAATTTTATTTCTATAGAAAATTTTGTCAACATTTTATTTCTATAGAAAATGTTGTCAAAATTTTATTTCCTTGGAAAATTTGGTCAAAATGGTATTTCTATAGAAATTTTTCTCAAAATTTTATTTCTATAGAACATTTTGTTAAAATTTTATTTCTATAGAAAATTTTGTCAAAATTTTATTTCTATAGACAATTTTGCAACAATATTATTTATATAGAAAATTTTTTATTTCTATTTTGGCAAAACTTAATTTTATAGAAAATTTTGTCGAAATTGTATTTCTATAGAAAATTTTGTCAAAAATGTATTTCTATATAAAACTGTGCCACAATTTTATTTCTATTGAAAATTTGGTCAAAATTTTATCTCTATAGGAAATTTTGTCAAAATTTTATCTCTATAAAAAATTTTGTCAAAATTGTATTTCAAAAACAAAATTTTTTTAAAATTTTATTTCTAAAACAAAAATTTGTCAAAATTTTATTTCAATAGGAAATTTTGTCAAAATTTTATTTCTATAGAAAATTTTGTCAAAGTTTTACTTCTAAACCAAAAATTTGACAAAATTTTATTTCCTTAGGAAATTTTCAAAATTTTATTTTCATAGAAAATTTCGTTAAAATTTTATTTCTAAAGAAAATTTTGTTAAAATTATATCTCAAAAGAAAATTTTGTCAAAATTTTATTTCAATAGGAAATTTTGTCAAAATTTTATTTCTATAGAAAATTTTGTCAAAATATTATTTTTAATAAAAAATTTTGCCAAAATGTTATTTCTTTAGAAAATTTTGTCAAAATTTTATTTCTATAGAAAATTTTGCCAAAATGTTATTTCTATAGAAAATTTTGTCACAATTTTATTTCTATAGAAAATTTTGTCAAAATATTATTTTTATAAAAAATTTTGCCAAAATGTTATTTCTTTACAAAATTTTGTCAAAATTTTATTTCTATAGAAAATTTTGCCAAAATGTTATTTCTTTAGAAAATTTTGTCAAAATTGTATTTCTATAGAAAATTGTGTCAAAATTTTATTTCTATAGAAAATTTTGTCAAAATTTTATTTCTATAGAAAATTTTGTCAAAATTTTATTTTTATAGAAAATTTTGCCAATTTTATTTCTATAGAAAATTTTGTCAAAATTTTATTTCTAAAACAAAAATTTTTCAAAATTTTATTTCTGCAGAAAATTTTGTCAACATTATTTTTCTATAGGAATTTTGTTAAAAATTGCCAAAATTTTATTTCTATAGAAAATTTTGCCAAAATTGTATTTCTATAGAAAATTTTGCCAACATTTTATTTTTATAGAAAATTTTGCCAAAATTGTATTTCTATAGAAAACGTTGCCAATTTTTTTTTTGTTAATTTTGCCAAAATTTTATTTTTATAGAAAATTTTGGCAAAATTTTATTTCTATAGAAAATTTTGTCAACATTTTATTTCTATAGAAAATGTTGTCAAAATTTTATTTCCATAGAAAATTTGGCCAAAATGGTATTTCTATAGAAAATTTTCTCAAAATTTTATTTTCATAGAAAATTTCGTTAAAATTTTATTTCTAAAGAAAATTTTGTTAAAATTATATTTCAAAAGAAAATTTTGCCAAAATTTTAGTTCTATAGAAAATTTTGTCACAATTTTATTTCTATAGAAAATTTTGTCAAAATATTATTTTTATAGAAAATTTTGCCAAAATGTTATTTCTTTAGAAAATTTTGTCAAAATTTTATTTCTTTAGAAAATTTTGTCAAAATTTTATTTCTATAGAAAATTTTGCCAAAATGTTATTTCTTTAGAAAATTTTGTCAAAATTTTATTTCTATAGAAAATTGTGTCAAAATTTTATTTCTATAGAAAATTTTGTCAAAATTTTATTTCTATAGAAAATTTGGTCAAAATTGTATTTATATAGAAAATTTTGTCACAATTTTATTTCTATAGAAAATTTTGTCAACATTTTATTTCTATAGAAAATGTTGTCAAAATTTTATTTCCTTGGAAAATTTGGTCAAAATGGTATTTCTATAGAAAATTTTCTCAAAATTTTATTTCTATAGAACATTTTGTTAAAATTTTATTTCTATAGAAAATTTTGTCAAAATTTTATTTCTAAAACAAAAATTTTTCAAAATTTTATTTCTGCAGAAAATTTTGTCAACATTATTTTTCTATAGGAATTTTGTTAAAAATTGCCAAAATTTTATTTCTATAGAAAATTTTGCCAAAATTGTATTTCTATAGAAAATTTTGCCAACATTTTATTTTTATAGAAAATTTTGCCAAAATTGTATTTCTATAGAAAACGTTGCCAATTTTTTTTTTGTTAATTTTGCCAAAATTTTATTTTTATAGAAAATTTTGGCAAAATTTTATTTCTATAGAAAATTTTGTCAACATTTTATTTCTATAGAAAATGTTGTCAAAATTTTATTTCCATGGAAAATTTGGCCAAAATGGTATTTCTATAGAAAATTTTCTCAAAATTTTATTTTTATAGAAAATTTTGTTAAAATTTTATTTCTATAGAAAATTTTGACAAAATTTTATTTGTATAGAAATTTTATAGAAAATTTTTACAGAAAATAAAAAATTTTGTCAAATTTTATTTCTATAAAAAATTTTGTCAAAATGTTATTTCTATAGAAAATTTTGTCAAAATGTTATTTCTATAGAAAATTTTGTCAATATTTTATTTCAATAGAAAATTTTGTCAAAACTTATTTTCTATAGAAAAATTTGTAAAATTTTTTTTCTATAGAAAATTTTTATAAAATTTTACTTCTATAGAAAATATCGTAGTTGGAGAGGAAACTGTGGGAAAATTTACCAAAACATCAAGAATTCAACCAATCTACGAAGCAGTAAAAAATCTAGCATTTTTGGTAGAATTCTACCAAGTGTGGCCACCGTTTTTGTGGGATTCATAAATCAAGGACAAAGGAGTTTGTCACGAAAATGCACTGGTATTGATTCCGGTGTGAACAAGAAAGGTATTATTTCGAGGATACTTTTACGTCGCAATTTATTTGGAAATTTTGTTTACGCATACTTGATATTCGGAAAGAAATTTTAATTTAAGATCTTTAAAATTCTTTATCAATTTTCATTTGAAATGCAAGAATTTGAATCATTTCATCAAACGATAACGCTTTCAAGAATGATAACCTCAAAATGAAAGACAAATAAATGCATTTATATTTTAATAACTTTTGTTTCCATTCAGTAGCAACTCGTTTCTCACATCTGTTACTAGTGATTGAAGGTCAATAACCTCGAGGGTGGAGAAATGAATTTTTATCACTATTGTTGTGATAAAAAAAAAAAAAAAAACTAAATACTGTTGAACACAAACAAAAGTTTTGCTGACTCGAGCATATTTGCAAACGGTTGCCACTCTTTCCCTTACGACATACACACTCATACCCTCAACCTCCCATGAAGCAAACTATTTTCAATGTTTGTTTCCAATGGATAGTGTTGCACTTAGACAAGAGGAGGAATCCCTGAAACACTTTTCCATGGCTGTTGCTTTTGGGATTGTGATGACTGTCTTGTTTTTGGTCCTTCCATTTGTCTTTAGTTTATTCTTTATCTACGGCTTCAGTGTCATAGTGATGCGATTGTGATCAATTATGTCCATAAGTGTCCCATATTCTTGGGTAGTAGATTTGCTGGAGTCACTAAGTCTCTTCCTGACTGTTGATGGTTTTTGTGACTATAATGACTTTTTGTATATTTTGAAGTTAAAGTATAGACCTATTTTGGGTATAAATTCAGGCCCATATACTGGCCCTATACCAAGAACCAAAAGGGGTAACCGCATACTAGCACTACTTCTACTACATCACTCATCCCTTCCCGAAGTCTCTCTGCTCTATGTCATTTGCGGCAATTTCAATTTCTCTCAAGTAATAACCCAGAATGTATGTCCCAGCTCTTGGTGCCATAGTGTCAGGAAAAAAAGTTTAGCCGCAAAAGGAAGTGCCACAAACTAGAAACCTCTACGCAAAGGCTACGAAATAAAGTCAGTTGAGGGTTAAAGGAGACAACCATAAAGCCAAACCTAATCTTCTTTACTTCATCATCGTTGGGTATTTTAATGGTGCTGTTGTACATCAAGGGTGACAGTATTATCATTGGCATCATTTGCACAGTGTTTGGGTGGGGTGAGCAAAAAATAAACCAAAAAAAAAAAAAATGCGTCTATTTAACTTTTTCGGAAATATCGTAAATACTCTATCCATAGAATAAAGTCCTAAAACCCGGTCGAAGGCCGTCCACGAAAATAGGAACTAGAAAATGTGATACAATGCTATTCAGACCAAAAGCATATATAGTTGCCACCATGGTCAAATCCCAGAAAGCGAATAAAATGCCCATGGGATTAATTTTCATTTCAGAAGTTTGGGGTTTATTTTCACAATGCAAGTGGGTGCCAAAACTAGAAAAAAGTACTTTCCAAAATACATAAAAATTAGATTTTTTGCGTATAATAATTGATGTCTTACTTCATTTGGGGTTTGGGGCTAATATTCATGGGGCCCATATTAATAGCACCAACAAATGTTTATATAGAAAACAGCATCAAGTTTTGTGAGATTTTTTTTTTTTTGGCCTCGTGAAAAAGAGCCCAGAACTCAAAAATGTATATGATAAATAAGAATACCAAATTTTTATGTTTTTTTGGTGTAACTTTATTTTTTGGACACCTTTTTTATTATGACAATAAACCCCGAAATATTTCTAATGAAAATGAAGCCTCATTTCTGTTTTGGGATTGTGCTTCGTTTTCAGGTGGGGCCTATTTTCACTTTCTGGGATTTGACAATTATTGCAACACCCTTTCGTTGGCGCTATGAATATAGGCTGTATGAAAATGACCCTCAAAATCTAAAGGAAATAGGGACCCACAAAATTTTCCAATTTCCTTCTTGGGATTTTGCTTTGTTTTCAGATGGGGTCTATTTTAGTTTTCTGGGATTTGGCAATGATGACAAGGGAACACCCTTTCAGCCCCCATGCAAATGAGCCCCAAAATCAAAATAAACTCGGACCCAAAAAATTTATAGAAAATAACAACACCAAATTTTGTTTGTGTTTTTGGGATGTAATTTAATTAAAATTTTGGACCCATTTGTATTAGGAAAATAAACCCCAAATAATTCAAATTAAAATTAATCCTTTTTTCCAATTTGGTATTGTGCTTCGTTTTAAGGTGGGATCTTTTGTCACTTTCTGGGATTTGACAATGGTTGCTGTTTTGTTGGCGCTATCAATATGGGCCCCATGAAAATAACCTAAATGAATTAGGACCCCAACAAATTATATATAGAAAATAACAAAACTAAATTTTATGTTTTTTTGGGGTGTAACTTCATTTTAATTTTTCGACACCTTTGTATTATGAAAATAAACCCCAGAATATTTCATATGAAAATGAACCCTCATTTCCGTTTTGGGATTTTGCTTCGTTTCCAGATGGGCTATTTTCACTTTCTGGGATTTGACAATGATTGCAACACCCTTTCGTAGGCGCTATGAATATAGGCCCCACAATTGGAATTAATTAGGACCCAAAAAATTGTACGGAAATAACAATAATAGTTGGACCCTTTAGTATTAGGAAAATAACTCGCAAATATTTCAAATGAAAATTAAACCTCATTGCTTCGTTTTCAGGTGGGATCTATTGTCACTTTCTGGGATTTGACAATGGTGGCTAAACCTTTTCGTTGGCGGTATGAATATAGGCCGTATGAAAATGAACCTCAAAATCTAAAGGAAATTGGGACCCAAAAATTTTCCAATTTCCTTCCTGGGATTTTGCTTTGGGGACTATATTTGCTTTCTGGGATTTAAAGATTATGGTAAGGGAACATCGAAAGTGGACGTTCAAGCCTTTGTCCTATGGACAGAGTCCAAAGTGAGCTAATGCGATTGGAAAGTAATATAAATTATCCGCCTTTGGCCGAGGTTTAGGATTTGCTCCCATGTATAGAGACCAAAATCAGTTAACTCGATCCCAAAATAATACAAGTGAGAGACCTTCGATCGGGATTTATGACTTTTTCTTATAAATAGAGTTATCGCACTTCAAAGGTCATAAAACTGAATGACCTTCGGTCGGGGATTAAAATATAGATCCGTGAACGAAGGTGGGTCCTATCCACAGAATCCAAAATGGGCTACTGCGATTTAAAAGCGCGGTTAAAAATTTTATCCTAAGGGCAGTGTCCAAAGTGAGCTAACGCGTATCAATAGTTCAAATATTTTGGGGTTTCATGCTTTTGTTATAACTGTTGGGTCTCATTTTCATTATGAAACATCACCTCTGCTTTGGTGCCCTGTTTTATTTGGATTTTGAGTTTAATTTTTTTGGAACCCATTTTCATAGCTCTTCTTTCGTTGTTCCATTGTGGTGTTATCGGTGGGAGTTTAAGAGCCCCAATTTTTCTTTATGGCCATTTTTATACCCTGCTCCACACTGTGGAACAGGGTATTATAAGTTAGTGCATATGTTTGCAACACCCAGAAGGAGACGAAATAGACACATGGTGTCTTTGGCAAAAATGCTCAGGGTGGGCTCCTGAGTCGATATAGCGATGTCCGTCTGTCCGTCTGTCCGTGAACACATTTTTGTAATCAAAGTCTAGGTCGCAGTTTTAGTCCAATCGACTTCAAACTTGGCACAAGTATGTGTTTTGGCTCAGAATAGATCCCTATTGATTTTGGAAGAAATCGGTTTAGATATAGCTCCCATATATATATTTCGCCCGATATGGACTTATATGGCCCCAGAAGCCAGAGTTTTAACCTAATTTGCTTAAAATTTTGCACAAGAAGAACAATTAGTACTATAGTCAAGTGTGCCAAATTTTATTGAAATCGGTTCAGATTTAGATATAGCTCCCATATATATCTTTCGCCCGATATGGACTAATACGGTCACAGAAGCCAGAGTTTTACCCCAATTTGGTTGAAATTTTGCACAGGGAGTAGAATTATCATTGTAGCTAAGCGTGCCTAATTTGGTAGAAATCGGTTCAGATTTAGATATAGCTCCCATATATAGCTTTCGCCCGATTTACACTCATATGACCACAGAGGCCAATTTTTTGCTCCGATTTAGTTGAAATTTTGCACAGGGAGTAGAATTAGCATTGTTGCTATGCGTGCCAAATTTGGTTGAAATCGGTTCAGATTTAGATATAGCTCCAATATATAGCCTTCGGCCGATTTACACTCATATGACCACAGAGGCCAATTTTTTGCTCCGATTTAGTTGAAATTTTGCACAGGGAGTAGAATTAGCATTGTCTCTATGCGTGCCATATTTGGTTGAAATCGGTTCAGATTTAGATATATCTCCCATATATAGCTTTCGGCCGATTTACACTCATATGAGCACAGAGGTCAATTTTTAACTCCGATTTAGTTGAAATTTTGCACAAGGAGTAGAATTAGCATTGTTGCTATGCGTGCCAAATTTGGTTGAAATCGGTTCAGATTTAGATATAGCTTCCATATATATTTTTCGCCCGATATGGACTTATATGGCCCCAGAAGCCAGAGTTTTGGCCCAATTTGGTTGAAATTTTGCACTAGGAGTACAATTAGTAATATAGTCATGTGTGCCAAATTTGATTGAAATCGATTCAGATTTAGATATAGCTCCCATATATATGTGTTTCTGATTTCGACAAAAATGGTCAAAATACCAACATTTTCCTTGTAAAATCGCCACTGCTTAGTCGAAAAGTTGTAAAAATGACTCTAATTTTCCCAAACTTCTAATACAAATATATCGAGCGATAAATCATAAATAAACTTTTGCGAAGTTTCCTTAAAATTGCTTCAGATTTAAACGTTTCCCATATTTTTTTACTAACATTGTGTTGCACCCTTGTGCATTAGCCGACTTAAAGCACGAGTCTATAGTTTTTGTAGAAGTCTATCAAATTCTGTCCAGATCGAGTGATACTTAAATGTATGTATTTGGGACAAACCTTTATATATAGCCCCCAACACATTTGACGGATGTGATATGGTATCGAAAATTTAGATCTACAAAGTGGTGCAGGGTATAATATAGTCGGCACCGCCCGACTTTAGAATTTCCTTACTTGTTTTTTTTTGGATTCGGTTACATTTAGTTGGCGCACATTTTCATGGGGCTTAAATTCATTATGAAGCGTCGCCTCACTTTTGGGGCCTTATTTCATTTATTACATCTTCGTTTTTTTGTCTGCACACAGACCAAACCAAAATCTGATGAAGTCGCAATATGTACGGTAATCGCGGTATTTGAACTGGTCTTCTTAAGGTAGGATGTTCCATCAAAAGACCTGAAATCCAATATATGTATTTTAAAGCAACCTATAGAAATAAAAATTTTGTAAAAATTCTCTATAGAAATAAAATTTTGTCAAAATTTTCTATAGAAATAAAACTTTGTCAAAATTTTCTATTGAAATTAAATTTTGACAATATCTTCTATGGAAATAAAATTTTGTCAAAATTTTCTATGAAAATAAAATTTTGTCAAAATAAAAATTAAATTTTGAAAAATTTTTCTATAGAAATAAAGTTTTGTCAAAATTTTCTATGGAAATAAAATTTTGTCAACATTTTCTATGAAAATTAAATTTTGTCAAAATTTTCTATAAAAATAAAATGTTGTCAAAATTTTCTATATAAATAAAATTTTGTCAAAATTTTCTATAGAAATAAAATTTTGTCAAATTTTGTCGAAATAAAATTTAGACAAATTTTTTGTAGAAATAAATTGTTGACAAAATTTTCTATACAAATAAAATGTTCAAAAAATTTTCTATGGGAATAACATTTTGAAAAAACTTTCTAAAGAAATAAAATTTTGTCAAAATTTTCTATAGAAATAAAATTTTGTCAAAACTTTGTATAGAAATAAAGTTTTGTCAAAATTTTCTATAGAAATAAAATTTTGTCAAAAATTTTAATAGAAATAAAATTTTGTCAAAATTTTCTATAGAAATAAAATTTTGACAAATTTTTCTATAGAATTAAAATGTTGTCAAAATTTTCTATGG
This sequence comes from Haematobia irritans, assembly GCF_050003625.1. Lineage (NCBI taxonomy): Eukaryota > Metazoa > Arthropoda > Insecta > Diptera > Muscidae > Haematobia > Haematobia irritans. The sequence goes on along the minus strand of NC_134399.1, from coordinate 200,641,372 downwards.
AAATAAAATTTTGTCAAAACTTTCTATAGAAATAAAATTTTGTCAAAATTTTCTATAGAAATAATTTTTATACCCACCACCATAGAATGGTGACGGGGTATAATAAGTTTGTCATTCCGTTTGTAACGCATCGAAATATCGATTTCCGACTATATAAAGTATATATATTCTTGATCAGGGAGAAATTCTAAGACGATATAAGCATGTCCGTCTGTCCGTCTGTCTGTCTGTCTGGCTGTCTGTTGTAATCACGCTACAGCATTCAATAATGGAGCTATCGTCCTGAAATTTGGCACAGAATCGTCTTTTGTCTGCGCGCAGGTCAAGTTCGAAGATGGGCTATATCGGGCCATGTTTTGGTATAGCCCCCATATAAACCGACCTCCCGATTTGGGGTCTTTCGCTTATAGAAACCGTAGTTTCATCCAATTTGCGCGAAATTGAAAATCTAGAGATATTTTGGGACCTTGAAGAGGTGTGCGAAAAATGGTGAGTGTCGGTCCATGTTTTGGTATAGCCCCCATATTAACCGACCTCCCGATTTTACTTCTTGGGCTTATAGAAACCGTAGTTTTTATCCAATTTGCCTGAAATTGGAAATCTAGAGGTATTTTTGGGCCATAAAGAGGTGTGCCGAAAACGGTTAGTATCGGTCGGTATTTTAGTATAGCCCCCATAAGAACGATTTCCCGATTTAACTCCTTAGGTTTCTAGAAACCGTAGTTTTTATCCGATTTGCCTGAAATTGTAAATATTCTCGTATTTAAGGCTCACAAAAACGTGTATCGGATTAAGTTTTTATCGGTCCATTTGGTAATGCCTCCATATAGACCAATTTCACTTCTTGTGAGTATAGCAGGCGCACTGATCATGAAAATTGCTTGAAACTCAATGTAAAATTTCCAGATTTTATTTTTCGGGTGAAAATCTACAGATTTAAAATTTCAAATCAAGACGTTATTTTATAATTTTATAATTTATCTTGCACACTTAGGATCATAAATAGGTGTGTCGAAAATGGTCCGTATCGGTCCAAGTTTTGGTATAGCTCCCTTATAGACTGATCGCACGATTTTACTTCTTGGGTTTCTAGAATTCGTAGTTTTTACCAAATTTGTCTGCAATTGGAATTCGAGAGGTATTTGTCGAAAATTTTGAGTATTGGTCCGTGGTTTGGTATAGCCCCCATATAGACCTACCTCCCGGATTTATTTATTGGGCTGCTAGAATCTGTAGTTTTTATCCACTTTGCCTGAAAATGTAAATTTACTGGTATTTTAGACCATCAAAAATTTTTATCGCATTTATTTCTACCGGTGCATTATGTAAGACATTGATCGATTGATCGATTTCACTTCTTGAGGGTATAACAGGAGCACTGATCACAAAAATTGCTTGAAACTTAAAGTAAAATTTCCAGATTTTACTCCTCATTATCATTGAAATAATAGCGATAAAAATCTACTGATTTGAGATTTCAAATCAAGGCTTTTTTCATCATTTACACGTTATGGTTATGATTTTTCTAGAATTCAAACAAAATTGTTTCTTATAAATCCAGAATCTGATCCAGTCTTCATAGGTAGAATCTTTAAATTTATCTTCGGAAGTGTACTGGTTGAATTGATCTGCTTAGAAGAATATCTGTCATCACACCCCCTGAAATCCTCTATATATTATCAAGATAACCGCACCGACGAAGAGTTTTCAAAGGAACTATTATATTTGATTCATGGTGGTGGGTATTTAAGATTCGGCCCGGCCGAACTTACTAATGTATATACTTGTTATACCCTCCATCATAGGATGGGGGTATATTAACTTTGTCATACCGTTTGTAACACATCGAAATATTGCTCTAAGACCCCATAAAGTATATATATTCTGGGTCGTGGTGAAATTCTGAGTCGACCTAAGCATGTCCGTCCGTCCGTCCGTCTGTTGAAATCACGCTAACTTCCGAACTAAACAAGCTATCGACTTGAAACTTGGCACACTTACAAGAGATGTTAATGATTCCTCTAAAACTCAAACAAAAATGGTTCTTATAAATCCAGAATCTGATATAGTCCTCATAGGTGAAATCTTTAAATGTATCTTCGGGAAGTGTCCTCAAGTCCTCAAGCCCTCCTGAAATTTCAAAGGAAATCCTAATATTTGGTTATTGTGGGTATTTAAGATTCGGCCCGGCCGAACTTACTGCTGTATATACTTGTTTTTATTTCCATAGAAATAAACTTTTCTAAAATTTTTCTAAAGAAATAAAATGTTGGAAAAATTTTCTACAGAAATTAAATTTTGTCCAAATTTTCTATAGAAATAAAATTTTGTCCAAATTTTCTATAGAAATAAAATTTTGTCCAAATTTTCTATAGAAATAAAATTTTGTCCAAATTTTCTATAGAAATAAAATTTCTATTCAAATAAAATGTTGTCAAAATTTTCTATAGAAATTAGATTTTGACAATATCTTCTATGGAAATAAATTGTAGACAAAATTTTCTATTGAAATAAAATTTTGACAAAATTTTCTATTGAAATAAAATTTTGTCATAATTTTCTATAGAAATAAAATTTTGTCAAAATTTTCTATAGAAATAAAATGTTCAAAAAAATTTCTATGGGAATAACATTTTGACAAAACTTTCTAAAGAAATAAAATTTTGACAAATTTTTTGTAGAAATAAATTGTTGACAAAATTTTCTATACAAATAAAATGTTGAAAAAAATTTCTATGGGAATAACATTTTGACAAAACTTTCTAAAAAAATAAAATTTTGACAAAATTTTCGCAGAAATACAATTTTGCAAAAATTTCTATATAAATAAATTTTTGACAAAATTTTCGCAGAAATACAATTTTTACAAAAATTTTCGCAGAAAAAACATTTTTACAATATTTTCTGCAGAATTAACATTTTACAAAAAAAAAAAGAAAGATTTTTTAGAAAAACTAGAACTAACTATATTTTTCATTTTTTTGAAAGATTTTACGGAAAATCACAACAATTTTATCGTTAAAAATCCAGAAGAGCCTATCAGTTTTATTTATGGAGAGTAGTGGTATGCTTTTTACCACAAAACAAGGTACAAATATTATTGGAGTGAAAAATCCATCTTAACCACGGAGGACAATTTTCGATCCACCGAAAAAATTGTAGTTTTATGACTTTCTAGATAAGTTTGGCCGTATCGATATGAGGATCACCGCCGTATACTGCTATATTATTCCTATATATCCCCAATCTGGACATAATTTGCAGACAAAATCTAAACAGGCATTTCATTTCGATAGCTCATTTATTGGCGATTTAATGCGATATTTATATTACGCCGGACGGACCTAAAAACATACACCAAGACGGATATACATTTGGATAATCAACCAAACTAGATGAGATGATATTGTTATACGATGTTGTTATCGCTACCATGTTCAAAGGATATTTATTTTGAACGCAGCCCTATAGGTGTTTTTTCTTCAATTATTGACACGCATAAAATCACTTTTCCCTTTGCAAAACACTGTCCTTCAATATATACACTTCCATGTTGCCCTCGAATATTCGAAACTGTTATTTTTATTTCATTTGATTTTTTTTTTGTGCTGTTTCATCTTTATCTCTGGTTAGAAATTCAATTTGTTCGTTTTATTTAGTGGCTGGGCTCAATCTCTCTCTCTCTCACTCACTCTCTCTTTCTCACACACACACAAATTGAGCTAAGAACAGGATTTTCTATGTGAGATTGGTTTAGGGTAGTATAAGGATAGGTGTCTCTTCGATACACAAACACACACTTACATAGGTGACAAAGCTATGACTTCAAGGATAAAACAACAGCAACAACGAAGACGTTAACGACAACGACGATGAATACAAGCAAAACATTCAAGCCGTAAAACCTAAAGAAGATTGACTATATGACAAACGTAATGAGAAACAGACAGACAGACGAACAATAAGGCAGACAGAAAAAATGGAATCACATAAATCCCAAAGTCTATAAAATGCACAACTGGTGTTGACTTAGAGCTTCGAGACGCTCTGTTTTTTTGGTTTTGGATTTTCCAGGTTTCGGTTCGGTTATCGATTTTCACAAGATGTTTATGATGATGACGAAAAAACGTGAACGGTGATGATGATGGTGATGGCTTTTCATACTATGCCTTCTAAGTCGGTATATGTGTGAATGTCGAAGATTTCCATAAAACAGGAGATAGTTTCCACATCCTGTGTTTGTGAGTGTATATAGGTGCACACAGGATAATTGAGATATATACATGCGACAGGACACCCACAGGTCTCTTTCGATTCGAGAGCTCAGAAATTGTTGGAATTTGCCATAAAACACAGGAAGTACGACATTTCAGCAATCAATAAAAATCATAGGTAAATGCCACTAAATCGAAGATTTCAAAGCTAAAGGAGAGACCGGTAACGTTTTTTCATGAACGAGAAGTGCTTTGCTGTTTTTTTGCATTGTTCTATGGCCTTCTCCTTCATATGCCAAGGATTTTCGGTTCTGTTTTTATACCCTGCGCCACACTGTGGAACAGGGTATTATAAGTTAGTGCATATGTTTGCAACACCCAGAAGGAGACGAGATAAACACATGGTGTCTTTGGCAAAAATGCTAAGGGTGGGCTCCTGAGTCGATATAGCGATGTCCGTCTGTCCGTGAACACATTTTTGTAATCAAAGTCTAGGTCGCAATTTAAGTCCAATCGCCTTCAAATTTGCACATATTCCTAATTTGGGTCAGAATAGAACCCTATTGATTTTGGAAGAAATCGGTTCAGATTTAGATATAGCTCCCATATATATCTTTCGCCCGATATGCACTAATATGGACCCAGCAGCCAGAGTTTTATACCGATTTGCTTGAAATTTTCTACAAACATAACACTTAGTCGTATAATCAAGTGTGCAAAATTTGATTGAAATCGGTTCAGATTTAGATATAGTTCCCATATATATATCATTCGCCCGATATGGACTAATATGGTCCTAAAAGCCAGAGTTTTGGTCCAATTTGGTTGGAATTTTTCACAGGGAGTAGATTTATCATTGTAGCTATGCTTGCCAAATTTGGTTGAAATCGATTCAGATTTAGATATAGCTCCCATATATATCTTTCGCCCGATATACACTTATATGGACCCAGAAGCCAGAGTTTTACCGCGATTAGCTTTAAATTTTGCACAAGGATTGCAATTGGTAGTATAGTCATGTGTGCCAAATTTGATTGAAATCGGTTCAGATTTAGATATAGCTCCCATATATATGTTTTTCTGATTTCGACAAAAATGGTCAAAATACCAACATTTTCCTTGTTAAATCGCCAGTGCTTGGTCGAAAAGTTGTAAAAATGACTCTAATTTTCCTAAACTTCTAATACATATATATCGAACGATAAATCATAAATAAACTTTTGCAAAGTTTCCTTAAAATTGTTTCAGATTTAGTGCATTATCCAACTTAAATTTTGATTCTATAGATTTTGTAAAAGTCTATCAAATTCTGTCCAAATCGAGTGATATTTAAATGTATGTATTTGGGACAAACCTTTATATATAGCCCCCAACACATTTGACGGATGTGATATGGTATCGAAAATTTAGATCTACAAAGTGGTGCAGGGTATAATATAGTCGGCCCCGTCCGACTTTACACTTTCCTTACTTGTTTAGTTTGGATTTTTTCTTTGTGTTTTTTTATTATTTTCCTTGGCTATCAAACTAATTTTATGTCTGTTGAACAGACATCACTCGATAGAAAGTTCAATAAACTTTTCGGGATATTTTCATATGTTGGTGAACTTGGAAGAAAACTATGTCTTCCATATGGCTAATATGAACTGATACATTTTCGATAAGAATGTAATAGCATGCGACAGGTTTTAAAGTCGTATTTTTGTCTATTGTAACTGAGAGGTCAAAATAGCAAAAATCTAATGGAATATTTATATTTGTGGCAGTGAGACAGAATGACATCATAAAAATCTTGTGTTTGGGTAAACAAAATTTTTTATTATATTTAAAGTTGTTAAATACAAATTATATGGTAAATAAGACATAGACCAACGTTTTTTTTTATATTGATCAAAATTAATTGATATAATACAAAAAGCGAAAATCCCAGAGAAATAAAATCCATGAATTCTTAGATCCTCCTGCAGAAGTTCACTTTTTATTTTTGGAATGAAATTAAAATGTAAAACTAATGGATTTGTGTATCTATAGTGAGACTGTGACCCCATGAATATAAGCTCCATGAAAATGAGCACCAACACATAAATGGAACCCCAAAAAAATTATATGAAAAAACAACAGCTCTTGTTTGACTGTGTGAATAAGGACCCCACGTAAACTTGCCCCAAAACCTAAATGAAATATGAAAAACAACGAATCCCAAATTTTATATTATTCATTTTATTTTTGGCGCCTGTATACACTTTGAAAATAATCCCGAATATTCTAAATGAAATTGAACCCCAATTTTTTTTGGGATTGTGCTTCATTTTCAAGTGGGGCCTATTTTCGCATTCTGAGATTTGTCTATGGGGATAACTATACAAGCTTTTGTTGTTCCGAATAACATTGTATCACATCAGATTTGCTTTTTGCGAGGCCGGATTTTGGTCGGCTTTTAAAACTTTCTCCAATGGACAGAGTCTAATTTGGGGCTAACCCGATTCACAAGAGATTCGTTCTCAGGAATATATTGTTATTTTTATAAACTCCACCATAGGATGAGGGTATATTAACTTTGTCATTCCGTTTGTAACACATCGAAATATTGCTCTAAGACCCCATAAAGTATATATATTCTGGGTCGTGGTGAAATTCTGATTCGATCTGAGCATGTCCGTCCGTCCATCCGTCCGTCCGTCTGTTGAAATTACGCTAACTTCCAAACGAAACAAGCTATCGACTTGAAATTTGGCACAAGTACTTGTTATTGATGTAGGGCGAATAGTATTGCAAATGGGCGATATCGATCCACTTTTACATATAGCCCCAAATGTAAACGGATCCTCAGATTTGGCTTGCGGAGTCTCTAAGACTAGCATATTTCATCCGATCTGGCTGAAATTTGGTACATGGTGTAAGTATATGGTCTTTAACAACCATGCAAAAACTGGTCCATATCGGTCCATAATTATTTATAGCCCCCATATAAACCGATCCCAAGATTTGGTTTGCGGATCCTCTAAGAGAAAAAAAAATTTAATTTGGTCCGGCTGATATTTGGTACATGGTATTAGTATGTGGTCCCTAACTACCATGCAAAAATTTGTCCATATCGGTAGATAATTATATATAGCTCCCATATAAACGGACCCTCAGATTTGGGTTGCGGAGACTCTATGAGTAGCATATTTCATCCGATCTGGCTGAAATTTGGTACGTGGTGTAAGTATATGATCTCTAACAACCATGCAAGAATTGGTCCATATCGGTCCATAATTATATATAGCCCCCATATAAATCGATCCCCAGATTTGACCTCCGGAACCTCTTGGAGGAGCATCCTATTCATCCTATTCGGTTGAAATTTGGAACGTGGTGTTAGTATATGGCCGCTATAACCATGCCAAAATTGGTCCATATCCGTCTAAAGTTATATATAGCCGATCCCTACTCGAGCCAAAAATAATCTACCAAAATTTTATTTCTATACAAAATGTTGTCAAAATTTTAATTCTGTAGAAAATTTTGTCAAAATTTTATTTCTATAGAAAATTTTGTCAAAAATTTATTTCTGTGTTAAATTTTGTCAAAATTGTATTTCTATAGAAAATTTTGTTAAAATTTTATTTCTATAGAAAATCTTGTCAAAATTTTATTTCCATAGAAAATTTTGTCAAAATTTTATTTCTATAGAAAATTTTGTCAAAATTTTATTTCTATAGAAAATGTTGTCAAAATTTTATTTCTATAGAAAATTTTGTCAAAATTTTATTTCTATAGAAAATTTTTTTAAAATTTTATTTCTATAGAAAATTTTGTCAAAATAGAAAATGTTGTCAAAATTTTAAATCTATAGAAAATTTTGTCAAAATTTTATTTCTATAAAAATATTTTCAAAATTTTATTTCTATAGAATTTTTTTTTAAATTTTATTTCTATAGAAAATTTTTTTAAAATTTTATTTCTATAGAAAATTTTGTCAAAATTTTATTTCTATAGAAAATTTTGTCAAAATTTTATTTCTATAGAAAATTTTGTCAAAATTTTATTTCTATAGAAAATTTTGTCAAAATAGAAAACGTTGTCAAAATTTTATTTATATAGAAAATTTTGTCAAAATTTTATTTCTATAAAAAATTTTGTCAAAATTTCATTTCTATAGAAAATTTTTTCAAAATTTTATTTCTATAGAAAATTTTGTCAAATTTTTTTTTCTATAGAAAATTTTGTCAAAATTTTATTTCTATAGAAAATGTTGTCAAAATTTTTTTTCAAAATTTTATTTATTTGTCAAAATTTTATTTCCATAGAAAATTTTGTCAAAATTTTATTTCTATAGAAAATTTTGTCAAAATTTTATTTCTATAGAAAATGTTGTCAAAATTTTATTTCCATAAAAATTTTTGTCAAAATTTTATTTCTATAGAAAATTTTGTCAAAATTTTATTTCTATAGAAAATTTTTGTCAAAATTTTATTTCTATAGAAAATTTTGTCAAAATTTTATCTCTATAGAAAATTTTGTCAAAATTTTTATAGAAATAAAATTTTCACAAAATTTATAGAAAAAAACATATTCACAAAATTTTCTATAGAAATAAAATTTTTAAAAGATCTTGTATAAAAATAAAATTTTTTCAACAATTTTCTATACACTCAAAAAAAAAAAGTACACAATTGTATACAAATCTCATTCATCGAATTTTTATTCTCTGTTTGCGATATAATAATAAAGGCATTAATGTACAAACTAATTCCAGTTTCAAAATCCAAATTATGCCAAGTACTTCAAAGTAAAAACTGTTTTCTTAATGCTAAATTTTAAACCAAAGATGCAAATCCTTAAAATAAGTATTAGCCTATATTTGAAGCCTATATTTATCTTAAATTTAAAAATACAATATGTCAGTTGAGTTAAAGACGATTTTTTTAAATTAAAAATGTTTTTCTTTATTTTAAGGAACATTTGCCTTTCTTCAGAGATCTACAACTTCACCAGAGGGACTCAAAATTTCAATATTTCTGTCCAAAATTTAATGAAAAAAATTTTGGAAGCAAGGATTATAAACTTTCTTTAATTAAAATGTCATTATTTTAAAGAATTTTGTCCTTAGCAAAAGGACAAGATTTGTCCAAAATTTAAAAAAAAAATTTGAAGCAAGGATTATAAACTTTCTTTTAATAAAAATGTCATTATTTTAAAGAATTTTTTCCTTACCATTGCGTAAATTTCAAGTCCTAAAATTTAAGTTGCATAATCTTCCATATTAGGTCAATATTTTTTTCAGTATACAAAATAAAATTTTGTGAAAATTTTCTTCTGAAATAAAATTTTCTATAGAAATAAAATATTGGCAAAATTTTCCGTAGAAATAAAAAATTTGACAAAAACTTGCGTAGAAATAAAAATTTTGACAAAAACTTCCGTAAAAATAAAGTTTTGACAACAATTTCTATCGAAATAAAGAGAGATAAAAATTTGAATAGAAATAAAAAAGTTGACAAAATTTTCTATGGAAATAAGATTTTGAAAAATATTAACTTTTCAATTATATTAATTTAATTTGGAAAAGTTGTCCGCTGGTACGAATTTTGTTTGAATTTTGGAAAAATATTGGTCCAAAATAAAAATTGATTGTGGCAACGCTGGGGTATAATCTCCCAAACGTCTTAGAGAAATTATTTCATAGTGAAATAAGCCCCAAATCTTGTGAACATAACTCATTTGTTGTTTTTTGAGGATTTATTTCAAGCGGGACTTATTTCATGGCACCCCTATTTATTTCTCATCTCTCTCACACAAACTTATAAATTTAAGTTAATATTATTGCTACGCAGATACTTGAAGATAAAACAAGTATATACGGCCGTAAGTTCGGCCAGGCCGAAGCTTATGTACCCTCCATCATGGATTGCGTAGAAACTTCTTCTAAACACTGCCATCCAGAATCGAATTACTTAAGTTGCGGTAACGCTTGCCGATGGCAAGATATCTTAAAACCTCCTAACAACATCTTCAAAATTGTATGTAAGTCCATACGTGGTATATATTAAATCAAAAAAGATCGATCCAATACGTATATAATTCAGTTTGACAAAGTAGACATAAAATTTTGACAAAATTTTCTACAGAAATAAAATTTTCACAAAATTTTCTATAGAAATAAAAATTTTGACAAAATTTTCTATAGAAAGAAAATTTTGACAAAATTTTCTACAGAAATAAAATTTTAACAAAATTTTCTATAGAAATAAACTTTTGACGAAATTTTCTATAGAAATAAAATCTTGGTAGATTATTTTTGGCTCGAGTGGCAACCATGATTATGAACCGAATAAAATTTGAACAAAATCTTCTATAGAAATAAAATTTTGACAATGATGAAAATTTTATTATGAACCGAATAAAATTTTAACAAAACTTTCTCTAGAAATAAAATTTTGACAAAATTTTCTCTAGAAATAAAATTTTGGTAGATTATTTTTGGCTCTAGTGGCAACCATGATTATGAACCGATATGGACCAATTTTTGTGTGATTGGACCAATTTTGGTATGGTTGTTAGCGACCATATACTAACACCACGTTCCTAATTTGAACCGGATCGGATGAATTTTGCTCCTCCAAGAGGCTCCGGATGTCAAATCTGGAGAACGTTTTATATGGGGGCTATATATAATTATGGACCGATATGGACCAATTCTGCCACGGCTGTTAAAGATCATATACTAACACCATGTTCCAAATTACAACCGGATCGGATGAAATTTGCTTCTCTTTGAGGCTCCGGAACCCAAATCTGGGGATCGGTTTATATGGGCGCTATATATAATTATGGACCGATGTGGACCAATTTTTGCACGGTTGTTAGGGACCATATACCAACACCATGTTCCAAATTACAACCGGATTGGATGAAATTTGCTTCTCTTGGAGACTTCGCAAGCCAAATCTGGGGATCGGTTTATATGGGGGCTATATATAATTATGAACCGATGTGGACCAATTTTTGCATGGTTGTTAGAGACCATATACCAATATCATGTACCAAATTTCAGGCGGATCGGATGCAATTTGCTTCTCTTTGAGGCTCCGCAACCCAAACCTGGGGATCGGTTTATATGGGCGCTATACATAATTATGGACCGATGTGAACCAATTTTTGCACGGTTATTAGAGACCATATACCAATACCATGTACCAAATTTCAGCCGGATCGGATGCAATTTGCTTCTCTTTGAGGCTTCGCAAGCCAAATTTGGAGATCGGTTTATATGGGGTCTATATATAATTATGGACCGATGTGGACCAATTTTTGCATGGTTGTTAGAGACCATATACCAACATCATGTACCAAATTTCAGCCGGATCGGATGAAATTTGCTTCTTTTAGAGGCTCCACAAGCCAAATCTGGGGATGGGTTTATATGGGGGCTATATATAATTAAGGACCGATATGGACCAATTTTTGCACGGTTGTTAGAGACCATATACCAACACCATGTACCAAATTTCAACCAGATCGGATGAAATTTGCTTCTTTTAGAGGCTCCACAAGCAAAATCTGGGGATCGGTTTATATGGGGGCTATATATAATTAAGGACCGATATGGACCAATTTTTGCACGGTTGTTAGAGACCATATACCAACATCATGTACCAAATTTCAGCCGGATCGGATGAAATTTGCTTCTCTTTGAGGCTCCGCAAGCCAAATCTGGGGATCGGTTTATATGGGGGCTATATATAATTATGGACCGATGTGGACCAATTTTTGCATGGTTGTTAGAGACCATATACCAACATCATGTACCAAATTTCAGCCGGATCGGATGAAATTTGCTTCTTTTAGAGGCTCCACAAGCCAAATCTGGGGATCGGTTTATATGGGGGCTATATATAATTAAGGACCGATATGGACCAATTTTTGCACGGTTGTTAGAGACCATATACCAACACCATGTACCAAATTTCAACCAGATCGGATGAAATTTGCTTCTCTTTTAGGCTCCGCAAGCCAAATCTGGGGATCGGTTTATATGGGGGCTATATATAATTATGAACCGATGTGGACCAATTTTTGCGTGGTTGTTAGAGACCATATACCAACACCATATACCAAATTTCAGCCGGATCGGATGAAATATGCTTCTGTTAGAGGCTCCACAAGCCAAATCTGAGGTCCCTTTATATGGGGGCTATACGTAAAAGTGGACCGATATGGCCCATTTTCAATACCATCCGACCTACATCGATAACAACTACTTGTGCCAAGTTTCAAGTCGATAGCTTGTTTCGTTCGGAAGTTAGCGTGATTTCAACAGACGGACGGACGGACGGACGGACGGACGGACGGACGGACGGACGGACATGCTTAGATCGACTCAGAATTTCACCACGACCCAGAATATATATACTTTATGGGGTCTTAGATCAATATTTTGATGTGTTACAAACGGAATGACAAAGTTAATATACCCCCATCCTATGATGGAGGGTATAAAAATTCGTATGCAAAAATTTGCAAAGATCATTGGCAAATTATCTTCTTGAATTTTCCTTTTACAATTTCTCTTCTCATTTGGAATCATTCGTCGAACCGCCTTTTCTCAAACAAAAGCTGCACATAATGAATGTAAATAAATTCAACATTACAATCATCAAAGACTCTATAAAAATCTCGATGACAATTCAATAGAAATAACAATTCCTCCATTGATTTACTCTGTAAAATGCAAATCTTAAAATACTAAAATAGAATGGAATTTCATTAAGTACAGGAAGACATGGAGAGAATTGCAAAGTGTACGATTATGTCTAAGTGTGTGTGTGTGTGTGCTTTTATATTTCTCAGTATTGCAAGGTTTTTATTTTTTCTCTTATCAAGCCATTTACAGATACAGATTCTCTTTACGTTGTTGTTGTTCGTTTTTTTACGAGCTTCGAGTTAATACGGCTCTTTCAATTGAATATTGAAACTAATTGAATAGAAAGTTTAATGCCAGTTTAATACTAAGAGCATAAACACTTTTGCTTAACTTTAGTATCGTAGTTTCACACAGTTCAAATATCCAACGTTTAGTAAACAGTTGGTAGTTGTTGCCTCTGTAATTGCAAAGTTTATAATGCTTGTGTTCTCCAGCATTTTTCCTCTCTCTCTCTCTGTTACTCTGTTAGTTTCTAATAAGCGACAGAGCTCTGCTGTGTTAACTTTTGCAATTACCACTATAAATTCAAATATGTACGAGTACCACCACTCACACTAAATATCCACAAGCTATTCACATATATGCGATGCTTGCTTTACACATAGGCACATAGGGCGTATAATGGGATGGGATGAAATATAGAAGCAATGGTTTTATATCTACTAATTATTATAATTATTTTATTAACTTTTTTTTTTTTGAATTTTATGAATTAAATAAATAAATAAACTTTATGAGCATGATTTGATAAACATTGTTAACACTAGGGTTGCCTTTTATATTTCGGGATTGAGCAACCGTAGTGTTACAATCTACACAATTGACAGCTCTATCGTAAAGCTTGACATTTTTGAGGTTGTACTAGCTCAGAACGTTTTGACATACGAGCGCTATTTGTGTTTTTTACAGCAACTTAAAAGATTCATCTCACCCAAAAAAATATAATTAAATCGAGAAAATTTACTTGCGTTTATTTTTTAATTAAACATTTTTAATTAATTAAAATTTTGACCATGAAGTTACGTCAAGGACCAATGTCTATCGATAGTATTATGAATTCAACCAAGATGCACTCCAAGACGAATATAGTGAAGGATTTGATGCAGTCCGCCAACTGATATTGTACAACCGTACATTCAATATTGCATGAACATTTGAACGTAAAACAACTATATACATACGGCCGTAAGTTCGACCAGACCGAATGCTATGTACCCTCTACCATAGATAGTATAGAAACACAATCGAATTACTTGGGTTGCGGTAACACTTGCCGATTGGAAGGTATCTTAAAACTTCGTAACACCGTCTTCTCAATTGTAAGTTAATCCATACGGGGTATATATTAAACAAAAATAGGCCGATTATATAATTCAGTTTGACAAAATATATTTAAAAAAATTGACCATAGAAATAAAATGTTGACAAAATTTTCTATAGAAATAAAATTTTGACAATATATTCTATAGAAATAATATGTTGACAAAATTTTCTATAGAAATAATATGTTGATAAAATTTTCTATAGAAATAAAATTTTGACAAAATTTTCTATAGAAATAAAATTCTGAAAAAATATTCTATATAAATAAAAGTTGACAAAATTTTCTAAGTAATAACATTTTGACAAAATATTCTCTAGAAATAAAATGTTGACAAAATTTTCTATAGAAATAAAATTTTGACAAAATATTCTATAGAAATAAAATTTTGACAAAATTTTCTATAACAAGTATGTACATCACTAAGTTCGGCCGGGCCGAATCTTAAATACCCACCACCATGAACCAAATATTAGGGTTTCTTTTGTAATTTCAGGAGGGCTTAAGGACACTTCCCGAAGATAAATTTAAAGATTTCATCTATAGGACTATATCAGATTCTGGATTTATAAGAACCATTTTTGTTTGAGTTTTAGAGGAATCATTAACATATCTTGTAAGTGTGCAAGAAAATTATAAAATAAAGTCTTGATTTGAAATCTTAAATCTGTAGAAGTAAAATCTGGAAATTTCACATTGAGTTTCAAGCAATTTTCATGATCAGTGCGTCTTCTACACCCTCAAGAAGTGAAATCGGTCTATATGGAGGCATTACCAAATGGACCGATAAAAACTTAATCCGATACACGTTTTTGTGAGCCTAAAATACCAGAATATTTCAATTTCAGGCAAATCAGATAAAAACTACGGTTTCTAGAAACCCAAGGAGTTAAATCGGGAGACCGTTCTTATGGGGGCTATACTAAAATATGGACTGATACTCACCGTTTTCGGCACACCTCTTTATGACTCGAAAATACCTCTAGATTTCCAATTTCAGACAAATTGGATAAAAACTACGGTTTCTATAAGTCCAAGACCCCAAATCGGGAGGTCGTTTTATATGGGAACCATACCAAAACATGGACCGATGCCCAAAATTTTTATCACACGTATTTGTGGTCCTACAATACCTTTAGATTTCCAATTTCAGGTAAATAGAATAAAAACTGCGGTTTCTATAAGCCCAAGAAGTAAAATCGGGAGATCGGTCTAAATGGGGGCTATACCAAAACATGGACCGATACTCACCATTTTGGCACACCTCTTTATGGTCATAAAATACCTCTAGATTTCAAATTTCAGGCAAATTGGATAAAAAGTACGATTTTTATAAGCCCAAGGCCCCAAATCGGGAGGTCGGTTTATATGGGGACTATATCAAAACCTGGACCGATATAACCCATCTTCGAACTTGACCTGCCTGCAGACAAAAGACGGGTTTGTGCAAAATTTTAGCACGATTGCTTCATTATTGAAGACTGTAGCGTGATTACAACATACAGAAAGACAGACAGACAGACGGACATCGTTATATCGTCTTAGAATTTCTCCCTGATCAAGAATATATATACTTTATATAGTCGGAAATCGATATTTCGATGTGTTACAAACGGAAGGACAAACTTATTATACCCCCGTCACCATTCTATGGTGGTGGATATAAAAAGAATTCGGAGAAAATACTCTATAGAAATAAAATTTTGACAAAATTTTCTAAGCAATAAAATTTTAACAAAATTTGCTATAGAAATAAAATTTTAACAACATTTTCTATAGAAATAAATTTTTGAAAAAATTCTCTGTAGAAATAAAATTTTGACAAAATTTTCTAAGCAATAAAATTTTAACAAAATTTTCTATAGAAATAAATTTTTGAAAAAATTTTCTATATAAATAAAATTTTGGATTTTGAGAATCGGCTATATATAACTATAGACCGATATGGACCAATTTTGCATTGGTTGTTAGCGGCCATACACTAGCGCAATGTACCAAATTTCACCACCTACCAAATTTCAACCGGGTCGGATGAATTTGCTCCTCCAATAGCTTCGGAGGTCAAATCTGGGGATCGGTTTAAATGGACCATATACTAACACCATGTACCAAATTTAAGCTGGATCGGATAAAATTTGCTTCTCTTAGAGGCTCCGAAAGTCAAATCGGGGGATCTGTTTATATGGGGGCTATATATAATTACGGACCGATGTGTACCAATTTTTGGCATGGTTGTTAGAGATCATATGCTAACACCATGTACCATATTTCAGCCGGATCGGATGAAATTTGTTTCTCTTAGAGGCTCCGAAAGCCAAATCGGGGGATCGGTTTGTATGGGGGCTATATATAATTATGGACCGATGTGGACTAATTTTTGCATGGTTGTTAGAGACCATGTACTAACGCCATTTACCAAATTTCAGCCGGATCGGATGAAATTTGCTTCTCTTAGAGGGTCTGAAAGCCAAATTTGGGGGTCCGTTTATATGGGGGCTATACGTAAAAGTGGACCGATATGGCCCATTTGCAATACCATCCGACATCCATCAATAACAACTAATTGTGCCAAGTTTCAAGTCGATAGCTTGTTTCGTTCGGAAGTTAGCGCGATTTCAACAGACGGGCGGACGGAAGGACGGACGGACGGACATGCTCAGATCGACTCAGAATTTCACCACGACCCAGAATATATATACTTTATGGGGTCTTAGAGCAATATTTCGATGTGTTACAAACGGAATGACAAAGTTAATATACCCCCATCCTATGGTGGAGGGTATAAAAACAAAAAAAAAAGTCTGTTTATATCGGACAATCGGAAAAAGTTGCTTTCCAATTTTGATGATTTTCTTCATGTAAATTTTTTTCTTAATTCAGCATATCGAAAACATGTTGCATCTTAAAACATTTCCTAGGGCATAGAATTTTCATAGAGAATCGATAACTATGATATTTTCATAAAAGTTTCACAGTAATTCTCTTTAAGATGTCCACTGTAAAATAATCTTAACTTCCACTAGCAGTTCTCTTTCGTTACACTACAATATAGACAATTGCTTTGGGTAAGAAATGTTCTTAGCTATATGTATGTCAACGTTCACGTGTATTTCAGTGTTTATGTGTTACGTGTAAACTAAGCTTAAGTACATGCCCTCACAACAACATCAACATCAATAACAGCAGTGGTGGCAATTGCAATAGCAAATGACTCCAGAGCTAACTTTACTACAGCGGCTACAACTACTAAGCACTCGTTTATACTCCCACACACACACACACACACACACACAGGGACAAACACTAGCGCCAAAAAGCATGCTTTGAAATCTTAATACACATACGTGGTGTACCTAACTCCTTCATATCCACATACACACCTATGATGACGTTGTCGCACTTGTAAATAGTTTAACAACACCCGAAAACCAACACTCTGTTTTTTTTTTTTGGGAAGGGAAGTATGATGCCATACAGCGTTACCGTTGGGAATTTTCAAAAAGTGGCACAATTATTTTTGAAAAGTGGCACAAAAAGTGGCACATTCTTTTTATTAACTTATACAAAAAAATGTTAAAAATAAATACTGCTATCAGGCCAAGGTAAAATATATTTTGCGAATTCATACAAATTGGGGAACAAGTCCTAAATAAAATTATTTTTTAAGCGTTTATCAAATAATCAGGCCTTTCAATTATATCTTTAAATTTATTTAGGATATAAAACTAATTTATATCATCATTGGTTTTTAAGTAATGCGGATCTAAGAATCCACTTTTCTTATTTTTTTTTGTCATTTATGTCAATTTATGGTAAAATTTGTCCACAATTTTCGGGTTGTTATTTGGTTTTGTGACCTATCTATATTTTCTTAATGTTTTTTAATATACGAAGAATTTTTATAGTCGATATCTGCTAAATCACGTTTTTACAAACTTTTTTACAAAATTTATGTATATTTGTAATATAATATTTTTGTTAAATATATTAAATATACAATTTAAGGTAAGTACTATGTTCGATTTTCGAGTTGAAATTTTCGCGGTTATTTTACTAAAACAGTTCAATATAAAGCAGATAAATTAACTGAATTGATGCGCAGTTTCATGTTCCTCTTGATTTCGGCATGACTTTACGGGAATATGTTTGTTTTCATTTATAATTTTGATTATTTCAGGAAAAGTAATCGCGAAAATAAAGTGATTTTTAACTCGAAAACCGAACATAGTACTCACCTTTAGGAGGATTCGCTTTGGAATATTTTGTTAACGGTATTCATACACTGAAAAAAAAGCATGCCCGGTTCCAAAGATTTTGTCTTTACTTTAAAAAATTTGGTATTGATTCCGAGCCAAAGAAGCGGAGAATACCATTAAGGATATTTTTAGGACACAATTCTCTTTTAAATTTGGGTTTTGTGTACTTGTTTCTAGGAAGCAAATTTTAATTTTTCGCTTTTTCAGATTTTTTTCTTCATATGCTATCAAAGTGCTTTAAAAACGAGTTAACGACAACTTTATTTTCAAAATTAAGACTCGACTTCCAGTAGAAATTATGCTATGTTTCAAGTAACATACGTCTTTAAAATAAAGTGTTGAAAAACATGTCCTACATTTGAACGATTTTTTGCTTTGTAGTCAAGATGCAAAAAGACAACAAAGTTAAAGACAATTTCATTAAATTTAAAGAATTTTTCTAAATTATTAAAGTCAAGTTGACCTTAGCCCAAACATTTTTTCTTTCATGTTATGATACCCATTTCTAAGTCCAATCACTTAATTATAATGACAAAACGACTTCATTGAAAAGTTTATCGACTTTTGGACAAGGAAAAAAAACTTTATATTAGAGAAATGCGTCCTCTATGCCAAGCAAAATTTGCATTTGTATTTTAAAGATATGAAATCTTTGACTTCAGGACAATATTTTTTTCAGTGTACTTTTGATAATATAAGCAAAAAATTTAAGATAAATCTCTTTGTTATTTGAAAGTGCATTTTGGATCTTTATACTTTCTCTAATTTTTTAGGACATTTTTCGTCCAACTTTTCTCTAATGAGGTAATGCTTCAATACTATCCACTGTTCCAGCATTCAGTTTGAGGATTATCGTCTGTCGAATTGAAAAAATATGTCTCAAAGAGAGATTGCAATTTTTTCTGAGTCCTTATGGGATCCATCATCAATTATTTCCTGCGGTCGCAATACAAACCTTAAAAAGTTTCATATCTATCCTGATATTTAATGCCACAATAAATTTGGCATATTCAAATTACGGTTTACTAAATAAGTTGAATCATAACTGTTCACGTAATAAGAATTAATGAGCGAAAGCTGTTTATTGTTGGTGCACAATATTCAATTTTCTTAATAACACATCTCTTTGTGGTGATAACTACCCATAAAAGTTAAACTTACGACATTTAGATTATAGCCGTTAGCATAAACGTACATTTCTAATGACGATGATTAGAGATAAGCATTGAATGTTTAATGCATATTGTATTAACCGAAAAATAATATGTTTCGCGTATGCAAAGCGGACGTTATTGTCGCCAACACATACTCACGTTTTTCTAAATGCACAATATACGCGTTACTATTATAATTGCATTTATTTTTATTTATCAAAAAATGTAGATAAGGTGTAAAAGTTTTGTAACAGTAACGCTTCTACAATGTAAGTTTTTATTTTCGTTTTCTCAATATGATACAATGTTCTAAATTGTGTAGATGTAATTATGGTTTTTTAGACTTTCGAAATACTTGCACTAGCAAAATTTTATTTCTATAGAAAAATTTGTCAACATTTTATTTCTATAGGAAAATTTGTAAAAATTTTAATTTGATAGGAAAATCTGTCCAAATTTTATTTCTATAGCAAATTTTGTTAAAATTTTATTTTATAGAAAATCTTGTAAAATTTTTATTTCTATAAATAAATTTGTCAAAATTTTATAACTTTAGAAAATCTTTCAACATTTTATTTCTATTCAAAATTTTGTCAAAACTAGAGGATGCTGATGAGCAATGTGGTAATTCCGAAACGTGCGTCCATGTAACCATCTTGCAGTCTATAGGGCTTTGCCCAAATAAATTTGACAAACATTATTTTCATCTGTTGGTTATGCTACACTTGTAGTTTAGTCAATGTATGGTTTTAAGCTGAAATAAAAAAAACAACAACAATGCTTAACCCTTCTGTGCGTGATGAGGTCCCGCTGGACCTTTTTGATTTTTATTCATACATAACTTTATCTTTTATATGAATTTCAGCTTGATGGTTTATGACTTCTTGTACTGAAGTGTTTTAAGTTGAAAACTTTAAATTTTTATGTGATTGAATCATTAAATCGGTTTTTATAGGTATTTGAAAAAGTTTAGTGCGATTCTGCGTGATGAGGTCCAATGGGACCTATTACTAATTACATTAGTGGTTTTAGCACAGTTTAAAAAGCAGTGTAAAGATATTGCGATTTTCGTATTTGGAACAATTAATAACACTAACATCCTTTCAGAAAATACCGTTATTTGGAAGAATTTGTCATTTTTGAAGTTTCCATTGGTTTCGTTGCTTGGTAGTACATAATTGTATGTCTTCCGTTGATATATCCAATATAGTGAGAGTAAAAGTGCAAAAAAAGTTATTTGAACTTCATGGAAATCGTGGTCGAAATAAGTTTTTATATTTCTATACATTTTCCAGACCTATCGGCTCCTGGAATTTGGCAAGATGTGCCTCAATTTGGACCAAGTTTGAAACAACCACTGTGCACATAATACTGCGAGCAAAACGAACGCCACTAAAAAAAATCGTATTGTTTTTCCTTCAAAAATCCAGTTTGTTAAGAACATTCAACTACAAAAACAATATATTGTTGCTTGGTACGTATAAGGATACTTATAGGTACCACGTCTGCGTCAAACATCAGGGCCACTAGTATACTAATCAAAAATTTTAACATTATCTGTATCCTATTAAAAATTAAATAAAACCCTATATTTACAACCAAATGTTTATATATGCAATTTGTGCATTATAGAAGTGTCCACCTACAGTAAATGATCGAAAAATTTCGTAGGGATAACCTCTCTACCATCCTTTTTTTATTGTAGGTCCCACGGGACCTCATCACGCTGGTATCGTTTCCAGTGTTATCACATACACAAGGGTTAAAGATCAAAACCAACAATAACAAAACAAAACAAATGGAAAATTTTATTTCTATAGAAAATATTGTTAAAATGTTGTTTCTATAGAAAATTTTGTTAAAATTTTATTTCTGTAGAAAATTTTGTAAAATGTTATTTCTATAGACAATATTTCAGTTTTATTTCTATAGAAATATTTTATTTCTCTGGAAACTGTTCTCAACAATTTCATTAAAAAAATTTGCAAAAATTTCTATAGAAAATTTTGTCAAAGCTTTATTTCTATAGAAAATTTTGTCAAAATTGTATTTCTATAGAAAATTTTTCAATTTTATTTCTATAAAAATTGTATTTCTATACATATATTTTATTTCTATAGAAACTTTTATGAAAATTGTATGTCTTTAGAAAATTTTGTTAAAATTTTATTTGTGTAGAACATTTTGTCAAAAGTTTATTGCTGTAGAAAAGTTTGTCAAAAATTTATTTCTGTAGAAAATTTTGTCAAAAATTTATTTCTGTAGAAAATTTTGTCAAAACTTTATTTCTATAGAAAATTTTGCCAAAGTTTCGTTTTTATAGAAACTTTTATCAAGATATTATTTCTACAGAAAAGTTTGTCAAAATTTTATTTCTATAGAAAATTTTGTCAAGATTTTATTTCTACAGAAAAATTGGTCAAAATTTTATTTCTTTAGATTTTTTTTTAATTTTATTTCTATAGAAAATGTTGTCAAAATTTTATTTCTGAAGAAAATTTTGTCAAAATGTTATTTCTATAGACAATATTTCTATTTTATTTCTATAGAAATATTTTATTTCCCTGGAAACTGTTCTCAACAATTTCATTAAAAAAAGTTGCAAAAATTTCTATAGAAAATTTTGTCAAAGCTTTATTTCTATAAAAAAATTTGTCAAAATTGTATTTCTATAGAAAATTTTTCAATTTTATTTCTATAGAAATTTTATTTCTATATTGAAATAAATTTTATTGCTGTAGAAAAGTTTGTCAAAGTTTCATTTCTGTAGAAAATTTTGTCAAAAATTTATTTCTGTAGAAAATTTTATCAAAACTTTATTTCTATAGAAAATTTTGTCAAAGTTTCATTTTTATAGAAACTTTTATCAAAATATTATTTTTATAGAAAATTTTGTCAAAATTTTATTTCTATAGAAAATGTTGTCAAAATTTTATTCATATAGAAAATTTTATCAAAATTTTATTACTATAGATATTTTATTTCTATAGAAATATTTTATTTCTATAGAAACTTTTATCAAAAATTTCATTAGAAAAATTTTCAAGAATTTCTATAAAAATTTTTGCAAAAATTTCTATAAAAAATGTTGCAAAAAATTCTATAGACAATTTTGTCAAAGTTTTATTTCTATAGTAAAGTTTGTCAACATTTTATTTCTATAGAAAATCTTTCAATTTTATTTTTATAGAAAAATTTAAAAAACCTACAGGCTTTATTTCACTTAAAATGCATATTATTTTAATTGGATTCATTTTATTTCCATTTCTGTGAGACTGTAAGAAAATCTAAGTCATATTAGCTATGTTTGCGTACTAGATACATTTTGATTACTATCACAAATTTTTACTGGAAGTCCTTCGTTTATATTTCCAAGTAAAAACATTTTTTCAAGTAAACTTGCAATTAGCTAGTTATCAACAAGTCCAATGTGCGATATATTGCACAATGTCACATAGAACTGCATTAGAAAATATCAATATATTTCGTTTTAACTGAATTAATGATAAATTCGTGAATGTGTATACTTCTCCTAATTTTACCCAAGAGAATAAAACCCATTCTAACTGCAAGTTTATACTGAATAAATCCATTCCATTAATAACATAAATATCAGATTTGTTTTGATCCTATCACTACGAATTTTTTATTGCATTTTTTTTTATATTAAAAAAAATAATACCACACTCAAAACTTTATTATTATTATTTTATTTATTATTTCTATGTTTGGTTCCAAAGATTTTGTACACTAATGATTTTGGTATTGATTCCGAGTCAAATTTGAATTTATTCGTTTTTTTCAGCTTTTTCTTCATAATTAAATTTAACTACAAACAAATAATTTTTTGAAATAAAATTAAGTTAAATTTAGCATTAGTATATTTTTTTCGGTGTACCATTTTTGGCATACCTTCCCCACTTAAGCTATGCCATAAAATTTACAACATCACATTATCAATACAAAACATACCGTCACATTCATATCCCTCCCCACTCACAATTCCCTTACCATCGTTTACTCCATCATTGGAATAATTTGGGTAACCATCAACGTAGCAGAAGCAGAAGCATAAGCAAACACTAACACTAAGAATCATAAAATGGAGCGCTCGGTTGGTTGTGAATTGAGTATGAAGTTCTCCATGCTTTCTTCTAAGCTAAGTAAGCGAATGAAAACAAATTTTAGTGCTCATTAAACATTTCATTAAAGTTATTGTTGTTCGTAAGCACATTCATGCAAACATGCATATAAAAAGCACACATCATTTACTAAATACAATCACATCAAATGAGTGTAAGTGAATTGAATGAGAGAGAATAGGATTTTGCTGTTGTGCTCTCATACACCTATGCTAGCTAGTTAAAAAGGGAAGAAAATTACTGTAATAAAGATAACACTCAATGTCAAATACAGATTTGTCGATAAATACCTCTGTGGGAAAACTATTTGCTACACTCACACACAGTGGCACTCTCAGTTATATTTTTGTATGTGTGTGTGTAACATGGCCTGTAGAAAATATATTGGCAATGTTGGAAAATTAACATTTTTGTGTGTTTGATAGAAAAAGAGCTCTCAAATGCATATAGCCCAAGGGCACAGCTTCATTGGATCATTAAGAGAGATAATGAAATTTGAGAGCTTGACTATATGTTAAGCATATGATTTCGTTACAGTGTACTTCGTAAGCTAGTATGGTCGTGCATGTGAGGGGTTATTAGAATAATTAATAAATTTGACCCAAGGGTATAGTCATTTACCCATGAATTGTATGGTTTAAGTATGCCTTAAAGATACAAATATATTAGCCAAGATAACCAGCATAGGGTTGCTATATTATTACATGGCTTAGTTGTTGTTCGTATATTTGTATGACATCTCCATCTCACTTTTTTGTAAATCGTGTAAAATGTGCGTGTTCATACATAAACTTTGATTTTATTACAATTTTAATAATGCAACACAATGAACAGATTTTTCTTGTGATTTCTCTCTCTCTCTCTCTCTTTCTCTCTCTCTCTTTAATCCCTCGCTTATGATGGTAATTTTATATATTTCTTATGATAATGTAAGTGTATGTACATCAAGTTACATTCGTTTGATGTGTTACATACAGTTTGTCAAGAAAGTGTTTTGACAATGGGATAAAAATTATGTTTTGTTCCAAAATTAAATATAATGAAATTTTAAAAAAATATTTTATTATGTATTTTGCAAAGTATACATACGTACACATAATTAAAAATTTAATAAAATATTTAATATTTCAATTATTTCTAGAATTTGAAATAGTTGGCAATGTCAAAAGACTTTCTTGACATACTGTATATGAATTAGCCAATAAGGGTAGAATATGTTTTCGACAGAAACTTGAATAAATATGTAGATTTTCATGGAAGACATTGACTTTTATATTAAGCAGTATAAGCGACTTGGATATATACCATCATGGGTTCTATGCCAGTTTCGACCGAACACTAAAAAAGTTTTTCTTTTAGCGACAGATCGCATTTGCTTCCCTTTCTTCCTTATACAGGTTAGCTGAAATTGTTTGCAACCAACTTTAAGTTGTTATCACTTCGAAACCGCTCATCTGACGGCTCATAGATTTATTCCACTAACAGTTCACTTTATTGTTTGCAAGCTTACAAAAGTATTTTGATCTATTTCATTCAGAAATAAAGCGACCCATGGGGGAACTCAATCATTTTAGTGTGATGTGGATGGCTGGGATGACTGATGTGGATACCGTGCTACTGGCAGTGTTGCATCGCGTCACTTTGTGAAAAAACAAACTGAACTGGGTTACTTGCCAAAGAGGTTTTTTACGATCCCCAAAGTATTTGGAATGACCAATGGGTTTTTTTCCTAAACACACAGCAACAAGTGCAGACTTGTACTTACAATCTCATAGTTTCGTCCAAATCTTGATTTAGCAGACTCGAAGCCTTTATTTATGTGAACGTAAATTACAAAAATTATTTATCGCCATAGCCATATCCGAGCTACAAATAGTCTGATGTTCTAGATGGCGTGTTTTGAACATGAACAGCTGAAAATTTAGACCTTCGATTGACCGCCAGAACCATCGCCGTAGCTGCTCGGACAACGTCCACTGAGGAGACGCCGGAGGTATTATTGGACACACGTTTTCCTGGAAATCAGAGGGTTGAACCATGTTCTGGCCGTGCCACAATGGCTCTGCGGTCATTTCCTATCGAGGAAATTGTATCGGAATCTAGAATAAAATGGGCGTTAAATAGCTTTGGGCCATTCAAATCCCCAGGACTTGATGGTATTACTCCGGCGGAATTACAAGCAGTGACTGAAAGAATTATCCCCTGGTTGACGGTGATATATAAATGATGCATAAACTTAGCATATAGCTGCTCGCTCATATTCATTGGACGGGGTTTCAAAATATTATCGGGAAAATGTCCCAAAGACTGTATTCAACCCCTGAACAGACAAATTTTTCGCAGGCCATGGCCATTCCAACAGAACTCAACTCTTTTGCACTTAGATCGCGTCAACCAAGATTAGCTGAAAAATGAGGTTTCTCGCTTCATTTCTATCGGAAATTGTTCACCAAAATCTTTAGATCTCAATCCGTTGAACTTTTCCATTTGTTGTATTATGGGAAGTAAGGTTGGAACCAAAAAAAAAAAAAAAATACCAAAGTTTCCATCATCTCTAGACGACGGAATTTTGACCCATTCCTGGCGATACAAAGCACAACTTTGTATCCTGCCTCTCAGCTATTTCGCCTACTCTGAAACGGTGGCTTGGAAATACGAAATCGCAGTTTGTTTCTCGTTATCCCTGTGATTTTCAAAGCAAGACGTGTTATCTTTGAAACTGGTTAAACACATTTTTTAAAGTTGCCACCGTAAGGGATTGGTTATTGCTAACAGTATCCTAATACTTTTTGGATTGTTTAACTTTAATTCTGTTTAGGCGGATTAGAAAAATTCTTGAGAATAAATTGCTCTTGTAACCACGGTTGCCACAGTTGGTAGAATTCTACCAAAAATGGTCGATTTTCAACTGTTTGGTAGATTGACGGAATTCATTATGTTTTGGTAGATTTTAAAAAATATTCCGCTCCAATCAAAAGGTACTTAATTTTTTTTATAGAAATAAAAACCAAATTTCTAATAGAAAAATGTTTGGAAAAAACTGTAAAAAAAACTAAAATTGTGGCAAAAAATTCTATAGAATTAAAATTTTGTAAAAATTTTCCATAGAATTCAAATTTTGTCAAAATTTTCAAAAGAATTCAAATTTTGTCAAAATTTTCTATAGAATTCAAATTTTGTCAAAATTTTCTATAGACATAAAATTTTGACAAAATTTTCTATGGAAATAGAATTTTGACAAAGTTTTCTATAGAAATAAAATTTTGTCCAAATTTTCTATAGAAATAAAATTTTTAGAAAATGTTCTATTGAAATAAAATTTTTAGAAAATTTTCTATAGAAATAAAATTTTTAGAAAATGTTCTATCGAAGTAACATTTTTAGAAAATTTTCTATCGAAATAAAATTTTTAGAAAATTTTCTATAGAAATAAAATTTTTAGAAAATTTTCTATATGAAATAAAATTTTGAGAAAATTTTCTATAGAAATAAAAATTTGAGAAAATTTTCTATAGAAATAAGAATTTGAGAAAATTTTGCTATAGACATAAAATTTTGACAAAATTTTCTATAGAAATAAAATTTTGACAAAATTTTCTATAGAAGTAAAATTTTGACAAAATTTTCTATAGAAATAAAATTTTGACAAAATTTTCTATAGAATTAAAATGTTGTCAACATTTTCTACAGAAATATAGAATTTTTATAGAAATATATCAAAATTTTCTATAGAAATATATCAAAATTTTGTATAGAAATAAAAATTTTGCAAAAAATTTCAATAGAAATAAAATTTTGCAAAAATTTTCTACAGAAATAAAAATTTTGACAAAATTTTCTATAGAAATAAAATTTTAAGAAAATTTTCTATAGAAATAAAGAAAAAAAAAAATATTGCAAAAGTTTTCCATAGAAATAAAATTTTGACAAATTTTCTATAGAAATAAAATTTTTACAAAATTTTCTGTAGAAATAAAATTTTTAAAAATTTTCTATAAAAATAAAAATATTGACAAATTTTTTATAGGAATATAATTTTGTCAAAATTTTCTATAGAAATAAAAGTTGTCAAAATTTTCTATAGAAATAAAATTTTGCAAAAATTTTCTATACAAATAAAAATTTTGAGAAAATTTTCTATAGAAATAAAATTTTGCAAAAATTTTCTATAGAAATAAAATTTTGCAAAAATTTTCTATAAAAATAAAAATGTTGACAAAACTTTTTATAGAAATAAAATTTTGACAAAATTTTCTGTAGAAATAAAATTTTTATTTTTTTATAGGAATATAATTTTGTCAAAATTTTCCATATAAACAAAATTTTGACAAAATATAAAATTTTGTATAGAAATAAAATTTTAAAAATTTTTTATAAAAATAAAATTTTAAATATTTTCTATAAAAATAAAAATGTTGACAAAATTTTTTATAGGAATATAATTTTGTCAAAATTTTCTATAGAAAAAAAAGTTGTGAAAATTTTGTGTAGAAATAAAATTTTGCAAAAATTTCCTACGTAAATAAAAATTTTGCTATAGAAATAAAATTTTGCAAAAATTTTCTATAGGAATAAAATTTTGCAAAAACTTTCTACAGAAATAAAATTTTGAGAAAATTTTCTATAGAAATAAAGAAAAGAAAAAAGATTGCAAAAATTTTCCATAGAAATAAAATTTTGACATATTTTCTATAAAAATAAAAATGTTGACAAAATTTTCTAGAGAAATACAATTTTTAAAAATTTTCTATAAAAATAAAAATTTTGAAAATTTTTATTATATGAATATAATTTTGTCAAAATTTTCCATAGAAACAAAATTTTAACAAAATATAATATTTTCTAAATAAATAAAAATGTTGACAAAATTTTTTATATAATTTTGTCAAAATTTTCTATAGAAATAAAATTAAAATGTTGACAAATTTTTTTATAGGAATATTATTTTGTCAAAATTTTCTATAGAAATAAAAGTTGTCAAAATTTTGTATAGAAATAAATTTTTCCAAAATATTTCAATAGAAATAAAATTTTGCAAAAATTTTCTACAGAAGTAAACATTTTGAGAGAATTTTCTATGGAAATAAAATTTTGCAAGAATTTTCTACAGAAATAAAATTTTGCAAAGATTTTCTATAGAAATAAAATTTTGCAAAAATTTGCTGCAGAAATAAACATGTTGACAAAATTTTCTATAAAATTAAAAATGTTGAAAAATTTTTTTAAACGAATATAATTTTGTCAAAATTTTCTATAGATATAAAATTTCGACAAAATATAAAATTTTCTATAGAAATAAAATTTTTAAAAATTTTCTATAAAAATAAAAATGTTGACAAAATTTTTTATAGGAATATAATTTTGTCGAAATTTTCTATAGAAATAAAATTTTGACAAAATTTTCTATAGAAAAAATGTTGTCACAATTTTCTATAGAATTAAAATGTTGTCAAAATTTTCTATAGAAATAAAATTTGGCAAAAATTTTCTAAAGAAATAAAATTTTGCAAAAATTTTCTACAGAAATAAAATTTTGTAAAAATTTTCTATAAAAATAAAAATGTTGACAAATTTTTTTTTTATAGGAATATAATTTTCTATAGAAATACAATTTTGTCAAAATTTTCTATATAAATAAAATTTGGAAAGATTTTCTATAGAAATAAAATTTTCAGAAACTTTTTTATAGGATTATAATTTTGTTAAAATTTTCAATGGAAATATATTTTTTTCCAAAAATTTGATGTACAGCTTTTAATTAAGATTTTTAAATTTGGTAGATTTTAAGTAATATTTTCTTCAAATGTTGGTAGTTTATTTTTGGCACGAGTGGCAACCCTAAAACACCTTGGAGTGAAGAAATCTCTCTGTTGGTATTAGTATAAAATAGAGGGATGGAATACAATTAAAGATAATAATACTTCCAATGTAGCTGTGGAACAGTTGGAAATTTCAGTGAATGTTAATTTAACCTTAAATGCGCACTAGTTAGGGTCACGGAAAAAAGTTGATGTGGTCACCACCCAGTTTTGTAGCATATTCGAAGACAATTTCGGAACACCAAAACTTTTTACGACCCCCCGAAATACAATTTAATTAAAAAAAGTTTTGGTGTTCTGAAATTGTTTTCGAATATGCTACAAAACTGGGGGGTGACCGCATCAACTTTTTTTTTCCTTTAGGCCGTGACCCTATCTATTGCGCACTGTATCTTTTAAAATTTTGACCGAATTCTATGAAATCAAGTTTGATGCATTTAAAATATCATAACACTATTTTTAAAAATATGTTTTTACGGAAAGTTACAAATATTTCTTTCATCTCTGGTAAATATTATTTAACTTCCAATTTGTATTTTTTTTTTTTGAATTTTTTTATCAAAATTTGATTTTCAAATACTACGAGTAATCTGCAGTCAAAATTGAAAATCATATTTTGATAAAAAAAAAATTCAAAAAAATACAAATTGGAAGTATAATATTTACCAGAGATGAAAGAAATATTTGTAAAAAACTGTGTAATCTATTAAAATAAAATTGTTTATATGTACGAGTAATTAAAAACTTAGTTTAATGCGCACTGAAAAAAAAAAACACTTAAAAAGCCTTACATTCCTTAATAAAAAATCTCTTGTAAGAAATTTCCTTGGAAATACCATTTTGTCTCATTAAAAGTATATTAAATTAATGTTTTTGGTCTATTATAAAAATTAATCTCATTATTCGTTTAAAAGATTTAAAAACAGCATTAAGTAGCTTAAAGCAGGTTTCACCCAATTTTTGTTTTGTAATCACAAAAAGGAAATAAAATACGAAAAAGCCAGAGATACTTATGAAATCACAACAATTTGCACTGGTTTAAAATACATTAAACAAATGATGAACATAATAAGCAAGAACATTTTTTTATGGTCAAAAATTTGATTATGCTCTGCCAGAAGCTGAGTATAAAAGCAAAGGAGCAAAGTGACATATTATCCTTAGGTGTGTGTGTGTCTAGATGTAGTCAGAAAAAAAATGTTTTTTTATACCCACCAACATAGAATGGTGACGGGGGTATAATAAGTTTGTCATTCTATTTGTAACACATCGAAATATCGATTTCTGACTATATAAAGTATATATATTCTTGATCAGGGAGAAATTCTAAGGCGATAAAGGGTGATACGGTCAAAATTTGGTCAAGGGAAAATGCATGTAAATCGGTGAAATCGTTTATTTAAAAAATCAAATTTAATTTCTTTTTCAAGTTCAATTAGTATAAAATTCAGGAAAGAATTTGATAGACTTCTACAAAATCTATAGACTCAAAATTTAAGTCGGCTAATGCACTAGGGTGGAACACAATGTTAGCAAATATGTTGTATAATGTTGGTATTTTGACCTTTTTTGTCGAAATCAGAAAAACATATATATGGGAGCTATATCTAAATCTGAACCGATTTCAACCAAATTGGGCACGCATAGCAACAATGCTAATTCTACTCCCTGTGCAAAATTTCAACTAAATCGGAGTAAAAAATTGGCCTCTGTGGTCATATGAGTGTAAATCGGGCGAAAGCTATATATTGTAGCTATATATATATATCTGAACCAATTTCAGTCAAATTTGGAAAATTTCAACCAAATTGGGCCAAAACTCTGGCTTTTAGGACCATATTAGTCCATATCGGGCGAAAGATATATATGGGAGCTATATCTAAATCCGAACCGATTTCAATCAAATTTTGCACACTTGACTACACGACTAAGTGTTATGTTTGTACAAAATTTCAAGCAAATCGGTATAAAACTCTGGCTTCTGGGTCCATATTAGTGCATATCGGGCGAAAGATATATATGGGAGCTATATCTAAATCTGAACCGAATTCTTCCAAAATCAATAGGGTTCTATTCTGTCCCAAATTAGGAACATGTGCCAAATTTGAAGGCGATTGGACTTAAATTGCGACCTAGACTTTGATCACAAAAATGTGTTCACAGATAGATGGACGGACGGACGGACAGACGGACATGGTTATATCGAGTCAGGGACCCACCCTGATTTGGGGTCTAGGTTCTAGAACTACAATTAAATGTGCTGAATACTGTATGTATCGTTCCGTGTTTTGGTATAGCCCCATTACACCGAACTTCCGATTCAACTTCTAGGGTTTCTAGAAATTGTAGTTTTTATACGATTTGCCACAAATTGAAAATATACTGGCATTTTACACCCATAAATGCCAGTATAGTCACCGTGGTGCAATAGTTAGCATGCCCACCTTGCATACACAAAATCGTGGGTTCGATTCCTGCTTCGACCGAACACCAAATAGTTTTTCAGCGGTGGACTATCCCACCTCAGTAATGCAGGTGACATTTCTGAGGGTTTTAAAGCTTCTCTAAGTGGTTTCACTGGAATGTGGAACACCGTTCGGCTATAAAAAGGAGTTTAACATGGAATCGGGCAGCACTCTGTGATAAGAGAGAAGTTCACCAATGTGGTATCACAATGGACTGAATAGTCTAAGTGAGCCTGATATATCGGGCTGCCACCTAAACTAAACCTAAACCTACACCCATAACAAAGTGTATTTGACTTAGTTCTATCAGTCCATTTGGTAGGGCCTCCATATAGACCGATTTCACTTCTTGAGGGTATAGAAAGCGCCCTGATCATGAAAATTGCTTGAAACTGAATGCAAAATTTCCAGATTTTACTTCTCATAGTCATTTAAATAATTGGGATGAAAATCTACAGATTTTAGATGTCAAATCAATGCGTTATTTCATCATTTTCTTGCACACTTACAAGAGATATTTATGATTCCTCTAAAACTCAAACAAAAAATGGTTCTTATAAATTCATAATCTGATCTAGTCTTAATAAGTAAAATCTGTACATTTATCTGTGGGAAGCGTACTGGTTGAACTGATCTGCTTGGGAAAATATTTTTTTATGTTAATTGTTGGAGCGTAAATTAAAAATGCGGAGATTTTTCAAATGTTTAAGATTTTACTGCCAAAAATTTTAGTAGACGGATTAATCGAATTATTGCGAACCACAAATTTTGCCCATCTTTTTGGCAACGTTCGGATACGGCAACGAAAAATGTCTCGTCTTATGACTCAATTCGCGAATCGATCCAATTTTGGTTCCTCATAAGAACGAAATTTCTGATTAACCAGGTCATGCGTCCTTGATCGGAATAAGTGGTAGTCAGAAGGAGCAAAATCTGGGCTATACTGTGAATGGGGTAGAACTCTCCCAAAGATACTGTGATCGATTCAATCGGTTGCAGCACCACTCCCAGCTGGTTCCACGAAACTCACCGCATAAGCTTCTCGCCATGGATATTCGACTTTGGCGTCAATGTTGAAGATCTTATGTATTTTTAGTTTTAAGTCCTAGTCTGTAAGGAATTTTTTTATTCCATAGACTGAAATAAACAAATAAATAAAAGACATGACCCGGGTAACCATATGATTTTTTTACTTAGGATTATGGTAGTCGATCCAAAATCCTGGCATTACCAATTTGTGCTCCCGAATATTTTAATTTTCAATCCTTTTCTGAAGTAACTTTATTTTTTTATTTAATTAAAATGGCTCAACTATTAGATAAATTTTTTAAATGACTACATTTTTACTGCAAATATATTTTTAATTAAAAAAATATTTTAATGACAGTTTTCTCTGTGTATGCACTTTAAACCCTTGTAGCTTTTGCCATGTCAAAGTCTACAAACTTTGGCAAAGGTAACACTTATCACACTTGTCCTCCTCCCCATCCCTCACCACCCTCATCAACTCATTCGCCAACACTCATAATTAATTCAAAGTCAAGTCAGCGTAACGTATACTTAATAAAACATTCACAGCAAATTAAATATTACTCATACGTAGCCATAAATAAATGAATGCACAAATGAAGGAGAAATTGCATTATGCTCAAACGTGTGTGGTTGTATGTATAAGAGAGAGAGAGAGAGAGAGAGATAGAGAGAGTGAGAGCTTATATTTATGCGAACTCGGTATCATATGAGGGAGATGGTAGCGAGTGTGTGTGTGTGTGTGTGTGCTTGGCGGAGAATATAATGCTCTTTGAAATATAATGAAATGACACAAACCTGATTATCCCTTTCACACCGAAAACAAACAGAATTACCAGGATGATGGTGGTAATGAAGTAAACGTAGAATATGGATACAATGATCTCACATGCACTTGCATACATACTTACATACATATGTATGTATATATGTATGTGTAGCCATGTTCTTCCTCATCCACAATGAGAATGGAGCTCCAAATGCAATGACAATCTGAAATTTCAGATCTGTTAGCATTCCAGCAGAACATTACACAAAAATCAGTTACCATTGAATGACACCCTAACAATGTGAATTTAATGCTGGCAGCATTGTCCCTTATATGTGTCCCTCTCACGCTCAGCATAAATTTATTACCACCCTTTCAGTCGAAAAATGGCTAGGGGCAGAAGAATGATATTAGGGTGGGTAGAGCTACGATTTAGATACCCTGTGCCACACTGTGCAGCAGGGTATTATAAGTTAGTGCATATGTTTGCAACACCCAGAAGGAGACGAGATAGACACATAGTGTCTTTGGCATAAATGAACCCTGAAATCGGTTCAGATTTAGATATAGCTCCCATATATGTCTTTCGCCCGATATGGACTTATATGGCCCCAGAAGCCAGAGTTTTACCCTAATTTGCTTAAAATTTTGCACAAGAAGAACAATTAGTACTATAGTCAAGTTTGCCAGATTTTATTGAAATCGGTTCAGATTTAGATATAGCTCCCATATATATGTTTTTCTGCATTCGGCAAAAATGACCAAAATACCAAAGTGTTCTTTATAAAATCGCCACTGCTAAGTCGAAAACTTCTAAGAATGACTCCAATTTTCCTACACTTCTAATCGATCGATACACTTAAATACACTTTTGTGAAGTTGCCTAAAAATTGCTTCCGATTTAAATGTTTCCCATATTTATACCCTGCGCCACTACTGTGGTACAGGGTATAATAAGTTTGTGCATTTGTATGTAACGACAAGAAGGAAAAGCCTCAGACCCATCGTTTAGAATTAAATTCTGAGTTGATCTAACGATGTCCGTCTGTCTGTCCATGTATTTTTGTGCGCAAAGTACAGGTCGCAGTTTAAGTCCGATCGTCCTCAAATTTGGCATGGGGTCGTTTTTTGGAACAAAGACGTACGCTATTGATTTTGGAAGAAATCGGTTCAGATTTAGATATAGCTCTCATATATATCTTTCGCCCGATATGGGCTTATATGGCCCCAGAAGCCAGAGCTTTACCCTAATTTGATTAAAATTTTGCACAAGAAGAACAATTAGTACTATAGTCAAGTTTGCCAATTTTTATTGAAATCCGTTCAGATTTAGATATAGCTGCCATATATAACTTTCGCCCGATATGGACTAATACGGTCCCAGAAGCCAGAGTTTTATTCCAAGTTGGTTGAAATTGTGCATTAGGAGTACAATTAGTAGTGTAGTCAAGTGTGCCAAATTTTATTGAAATCGGTTTAGATTTAGATATAGCTCCCATATATATCGTTCGCCCGATTTACACTCATATGACCACAGTGGTCAATCTTTTACTCCGATTTACTTGAAATTTTGCACAGGAAGTAGAATTAACATTCCAACTGTATGTACCAAATTTGGTTGAAATTGTTGCAGATTTAGATATAGCTCCCATATATTGCTTTAGCCCGATTTACACTCATATGACCACAGAGGCCAATTTTTTACTCTGATTTAGTTGAAATTTTGCACAGGGAGTATAATTATAATGCTATGTTATGCGAGCCAAATTTGGTTGAAATCAGTTCAGATTTAGATATAGCTCCCATATATATGATTTTCTGATTTCGACAAAAATGGTCAAAATACCAAAATTTTCCTTGTAAAATCGCCACTGCTTAGTCGAAAAGTTGTAAAAATGACTCTAAGTTTCCTAAACTTCTAATACATATGTATCGAAAATTGCTTCAGATTTAAATGTTTCCCATATTATACCCTTCACCACTACTGTGGTACAGGGTATAATAAGTTTGAGCATTTGTATGTAACGCCAAGAAGGAAAAGTCGGAGACCCATCGTTTAGTATACCGATCGTCTTAGAATTAAATTCTGAGTCGATTTAGCGATATCCGTCTGTCTGTCTGTCCGTCCGTCTGTCTGTTCAAGTATTTTTGTGCGCAAAGTACAGGTTGCAGTTTAAGTCCGATCGTCCTCAAATTTGGCATAGGGTCGTTTCTTGGAACAAAGACAATCGCTATTGATTTTGGAAAAAAATCGGTTCAGAAATAGATAAAGCTGCCATATATATTTATCCCCGATCTGGTCATAATTGGCGTGTTTATCAACCGATGTTCTTCAAATTCAGTACATCCAAATATTTTATGAGTCTCGAAAAACTTGCAAAATATCAGCTAAATCGGTTCAGATTTAGATATAGCTCCAGGATATATCTTTCGTCCGATTTAGACTCATATGACCACAGAGGCCAAAGTTTACTACCGATTTTCGTGAAATTTTGCATAAAGAGTAGAATTGACATTCTACCAATGTTTGGTAATTTTGATTGAAATCGGTTCAGATTTAGATATAGCTCCCATATATATCTTTCCCCCGATATGAACTAATACGGTCCCTGAAGCCAGAGTTTTACTCCAATTTGGTTGAAATTTTGCACTACACTCATACGACCACAGTGGCCAATCTTTTACTCCGATTTAATTGAAATTTTGAAATTCTGTCCAGATCGAGTGATATTTAAATGATTGAGACAAACATTTATATATAGCCCCCAACACATTTGACGGATGTGATATGGTATCGAAAATTTACATCAACAAAGTGGTGCAGGGTATAATATAGTCGGCCCCTCCCGAGTTTAGACTTTCCTTACTTGTTATACCCTCCATCATAGGATCGGGGTATATTAACTTTGTCATTCCGTTTGTAACACATCGAAATATTGCTCTAAGACCCCATAAAGTATATATATTCTGGGTCGTGGTGAAATTCTGAGTCGTCTGTTGAAATCGCGCTAACTTCCGAACGAAACAAGTTATCGACTTGAAACTTGGCACAAGTGGTTGTTATCGATGTCGGATGGTATTGAAAATGGGCCATATCGGTCCACTTTTACGTATAGCCCCCATATAAAGGGACCCTCAGATTTGGCTTGTGGAGCCTCTAACAGAAGCATATTTCATCCGATCCGGCTGAAATTTGGTACATGCTTTTGGTATATGGTCTCTAACAATCATGCAAAAATTGGACCACATCGGTCCATAATTATATATAGCCCCCATATAAACCGATCTCCAGATTTGGCTTACGAAGCCTCAAAGAGAAGCAAATTGCATCCGATCCGGCTGAAATTTGGTACATGGTATTGGTATATGGTCTCTAGCAACCGTGCAAAAATTGGTCCACATCGGTCCATAATTATATATAGCGCACATATAAACCGATCCCCAGATTTGGGTTGCGGAGCGTCTAAGAGAAGCAAATTTCATCCGATCCGGCTGAAATTTGGTACATGGTATTGGTATATGGTCTCTAGCAACCGTGCAAAAATTGGTCCATATTGGTCCATAATTATATATAACCCCCATATAAAACGTTCTCCAGATTTGCCCTCCGGAGCCTCTTGGAGGAGCAAAATTCATCCGATCCGGTTCAAATTAGGAACGTGGTGTTAGTATATGGTCGCTAACAACCATACCAAAATTGGTCCAATCACACAAAAATTGGTCCATATCGGTTCATAATCATGTTTGCCACTAGAGCCAAAAAAAATCTACCAAAATTTTATTTCTATAGAAAATTTTGTCAAATTTTTATTTCTATAGAAAATTTTGTCAAAATTTTATTTCTAGAGAAAATTTTGTTAAAATTTTATTTGGTTCATAATAAAATTTGCATCATTGTCAAAATTTTATTTCTATAGAAAATTTTGTCAAAATTTTATTTCTATAGAAAAATTTGTTCAAATTTTATTCTGTTCATAATCATGGTTGCCACTCGAGCCAAAAATAATCTACCAAGATTTTATTTCTATAGAATATTTTGTTAAAATTTTATATCTGTAGAAATGTTTGTCAACATTTTCTTTCTATAGATAATTTTTATTCCATATATAAAATTGTATTTCTGTAGAAAATTTTGTCAAAATTTTATGTCAAATTGAATTATATTAATTATTATTATTATATACCACGTATATTAATATATACCACGTATGGACTTACATACCATTTAGAGGATGGTGTTAGGAGGTTTTAAGATACCTTGCCATCGGCAAGCGTTACCGCAAGTTAAGTAATTCGATTGTGGATGGCAGTGTTTAGAAGAAGTTTCTACGCAATCCATGATGGAGGGGACATAAGCTTCGGCCTGGCCGAACTTACGGCCGTATATACTTGTTAAGTTTAATATATACCACGTATGGACTACGTGGTATATATTACGGTATTAGCAAGTTTTAGCATACCTTGCCATCGGCAAGTGTTACCGCAACCCAAGTAATTCGATTGTGGATGACAGTCTTCAGTAGAAGTTTCTACGTAATCCATGATGGAGGGTACATAAGCTTCGGCCTGGCCGAACTTACGGCCGTATATACTTGTTTTAATTTTGTTTATAATTTCGTAACCATAACGTTTTCAGATCGTGAACGCTGGTTGTTATTTCGACAACGCATGGTGTCATTTTATCGTTGTCAGATTGACACCGCCTGTTCTCCGTGGTATGACGTAGTTATATCAGATCCACCCTAATGTAAACTTATATCTGAGCTATGGCTACATAGAAGCACAGAGCCTGAATAAGTTATGAAATCACAACGCATTATCTCCCATGTAGTTTTTTTTCGCTTAGTTTCCTGTATGCCATAATTGTTAAGGATATCAGACTTCTAGGCCATATTCAAGGCAATGGGAGAAGTGTAGAGAAGTTAGCATGAAATTGCGTATGCTTGTGTACATATAGAATAGGCATATTTGCACACACACACACACACAGAAATATATACCCACTCACTCCATTTCAGAATTCTCTTCACTACTACTAACCAGTGATAGTCATACAGTCTCGTTGTTTAATACAATAATTCATAGTATTTTTTTATTGTTTTCCCATCTATGGCTTTGGTATTTTTCTCTCTCTCTCTCTCTCTCTCACTCACTCCCTTTCTCTTCCAGCCACACAAGAGCCTACAAGTATTTATGAGTGCGTGTGTGTTTGTATGGCAGGGACTTTTTAGTATGTCGCGTTTTTCTCTACATTTCCGTTGGCAATGAATAAGGATTATCACATTTCCCCCCATCCCTCCTCAGAGTTGAATGGTTTGACTGCTCCCAATGCCGCTGCTAACATTGCCTTTTTAAAAGATATCCCTTTAGATATTTTTGAGGACATATGTATGCTTATGTTGTCCCGTATAGGCAAGTAGACAGGCAGGAATATGTGGGTGAATGCATGTATAAGTGTGGTTATACATATGGATAAACCTATGTCTGTAGGTTTTGTGTAGATAGTTGGAAAATCTGTTCTAGAACTTGTAAAATGATGCAGGAAAATATGCACTAATACATAAGAGAGCCTTCATAATCACTGGTACTTGGTGCCGGGAAAATTCTCATTTAGATGAGGGGCTGGGATGGTACCTCCTAACCAACCCCTCCTCCACTTTGAACCATATACGAGTAAGTGAGCCTATTGTAAATGCCATTCAAATGGACCCTCTAAGCGTTAATACTTACGCGCTTGCACGCTAACTCAACAACGAAATGTTTTTAGGTTAAGTCTCATTCCCTTTGATGGCCCTGGCATTTGCATTTCAATTTCAAATATTGATTGGGTTGGTTTCGCAAATTCAATAAATGGCCATAAAATATTTTTTATTGCCTTAAATATATGTTGAGCTCATTAAGTGTCTTTGGGGTTTAATGTCCTTAGCTTGATGAAATAAATTTATTAAGTATACCAAAGGGATCATTGACATGGATAATGCAAATCTTTATGTAATCGAAACATCCTATGGCTAATACTTACTCAG
The DNA here is from genome assembly GCF_050003625.1 of Haematobia irritans. Lineage (NCBI taxonomy): Eukaryota > Metazoa > Arthropoda > Insecta > Diptera > Muscidae > Haematobia > Haematobia irritans. The sequence goes on along the minus strand of NC_134399.1, from coordinate 200,601,488 downwards.
TAGTCATATCAGCAAAATTTGAATGTAAGACATATTTGTGAATGTAGGCTTTTAGGATATTTGAGTTTTAGGACAATAGAATATGAAACGACAAGAGAAAAAATGACGTGATGGTGCAAGTTAATTCGAAATTTTATATAAAGACCACAGCTAGTGGTCTGATAAGACGTTAGGTATCTAAGGTTTCTTATCACTGAGTGCTGCCTGACAGTGTTAACTGGTTCTTGTCCCAAAAATTGGGACGCTTTTTATTTCTATAGAAAATTTTTATTTCTATAGAAAACCTTACAAAAATGTTTAAAATTTAAAATTTTGTCAAAATTTTATTTCCATAGAAAATTTGTCAAGATTTTATTTCTATCGAAAATTTTGTCAAGACCTTTTTGCTATAGAAAAACTTACTAAAATGTTATTTCTATAGAAAATTATATTTTTATAGAACATTTTGTCAAAATTGTATTTCCATAGAAAATTTTACTAACGTTTTAATTCTATAGAAAATTTTACAAAAATTTTATTTCAATAGAAAATTTTCCTATAGTTTTATTTCTATAGAAAAATTTACTAAAGTTTTATTTCTATAGAAAATTTTATTAAAATTTTATTTCTATAGAAAATTTTGGAAATTTTTTTGTTCTATGGAAAATTGTACTAAAATGTTATTTTTATAGAATATTTTACTAAAATGTTATTTTTATAGAAAATTTTATTAAAATTTTATTTCTATAGAAAATTCTGTCAAAAATTTTTTCTATAGAAAATTTAGTCACAATTTTATTATATAGAAACTTTTACTAAAATTTTTTTCTATAGAAAATTTTGAGAAAATTTTATTTCTATAACAAAATTTTGTCACAATTTTATTTCTATACAAAATTTTGTCTAAATTTTATTTCTATAGAAATTTTTGTCAAAATTTCATTTCTATAGAAAATTTTGTCAAAATGTTATTTCGATAGAGAATTTTGTCAAAATTCTATTTTTATAGAAAATTTTTTCAAAACTTTACTTCTATAGAAAATTTCGAAAAAACTTTACTTCTATAGAACATTTTGTCAAAATTTTATTTCTATGGAAAATTTTACTAATATTTTATTTCTAAAGAAAATTTTACAAAAATTTTATTCCTATAGAAAATTTTGTCAAAATTTTATTGCTATAGAAAATTTTGTCAAAATGTTATTTCGATAGAGAATTTTGTCAAACTTTTATTTCTATAGAGAATTTTACAAGATTTTATTTCTATATTGTCAAAATTTTATTTCTATGAAAAATTTCCTCAAAATTCTATTTCTATAGAAAATTTTTGTCAAAACTTTACTTCTATAGAACATTTTGTCAAAATTTTATTTCTATGGAAAATTTTACTAATATTTTATTTCTAAAGAAAATTTTACAAAAATTTTATTCCTATAGAAAATTTTGTCAAAATTTTATTTCTATAGAAAATTTTGTCATATAGAAAATTTCGTCAAAACTTTATTTCCATAGAACATTTTGTCAAAATTTTATTTTTATGGAAAATTTTACTAATATTTTATTTCTAAAGAAAATTTTACAAAACTTTTATTCCTATAGCAAATTTTGTCAAAATTTCATATCTATAGAAAATTTTGTTAAAATGTTACTTCGATAGAGAATTTTGTCAAAATTTTATTTCTATAGAGAAATTTGTCAAAATTTTATTTCTATAGAAAATTTTGCAAGATTATATTTCTATATTGTCAAAATTTTATTTCTATGAAAAATTTTCTCAAAATACTATTTCTATAGAAAATTTCGTCAAAACTTTACTTCTATAGAATATTTTGTCAAAATTTTATTTCTATCCAAAATTTTACTAATATTTTACTTCTAAAGAAAATTTTACAAAAATTTTATTCCCATAGAAAATTTTGTCAAAATTTTATTTCTATAGAAAATTTTGTCAAAATCTCATTTCGATAGAGAATTTTGTCAAAATTTTATTTCTATTTCTATAGAAAATTTAGTCAAAATTTAATTTCTACAGAAAATTTTTTCAAAATTTTATTTCTATGAAAAATTTTCTCAAAATTCTATTTCTATAGAAAATTTTTTCAAAACTTTACTTCTATAGAAAATTTCGTCAAAACTTTACTTCTATAGAATATTTTGTTAAAATTTTATTTCTATGGAAAATTTTATTAATATTTTATTTCTAAAGAAAATTTTACAAAAATTTTATTCCTATAGAAAATTTTGTCAAAATTTTATTTCTATAGAAAATTTTGCCAAAATGTTATTTCGATAGAGATTTTTGCCAAATCTTATTTCTATAGATAATTTCGTGAAAACTTTATTTCTATTTCTATAGAAAATTTTGTCAAAATATTATTTCTATGAAAAATTTTCTCAAAATTCTATTTCTATAGAAAATAGTGTCAAAACCTTATTTATGTAGAAAATTTCGTCAAAACTTTACTTCCATAGAACATTTTGTCAAAATTTTATTTTTATGGAAAATTTTACTAATATTTTATTTTTAAAGAAAATTTCACAAAAATTGTATTCCTATAGAAACTTTTGTCATAATTTTATTTCGATAGAAAATTTTGTCAAAATGTTATTTCGATAGAGAATTTTGTCAAAATGTTATTTCTATAGACAATTTTGTCAAAATCTATAGAAAATTTTGTCAAAACTTTACTTCTATAGAAAATTTCGTCAAAATTTAATTTTTATAGAAAATTTTACTAATATTTTATTTCTAAAGAAAATTTAACAAAAATTTATTCCTATAGAAAATTTTGTCAAAATTTTATTTCTATAGACAATTTTGTCAAAATTTTATTTCTATAGAAAATTTTGTCAACATTTTATTTCTATAGAAAATTTTGTCTAAATGTTATTTCGATAGAGAATTTTGTCAAAATGTTATTTCTATAGAGAATTTTGTCAAAATTTTTATTTCTACAGAAAATTTTACTAATATTTTACTTCTAAAGAAAATTTCACAAAAATTTTATTCCCATAGAAAATTTTGTCAAAATTTTATTTCTATAGAAAATTTTGTCAAAATCTCATTCCGATAGAGAATTTTGTCAAAATTTTATTTCTATTTCTATAGAAAATTTAGTCAAAATTTAATTTCTACAGAAAATTTTGTCAAAATTTTATTTCTATGAAAAATTTTCTCAAAATTCTATTTCTACAGAAAATTTTTTCAAAACTTTACTTCTATAGAAAATTTCGTCAAAACTTTACTTCTATAGAACATTTTGTAAAAATTTTATTTCTATGGAATATTTTACTTATATTTTATTTCTAAAGAAAATTTTACAAAAATGTTATTCCTATAGAAAATTTTGTCAAAATTTTAGTTCTATAGAAAATTTTGTCAAAATGTTATTTCGATAGAGATTTTTGTCAAAATGTTATTTCTATAGAGAATTTTGTCAAAACTTTATTTCTATTTCTATAGAAAATTTTGTCAAAATTTTATTCCTATGAAAAATTTTCTCAAAATTCAATTCCTATAGAAAATTTTATCAAAACTTACTTCTATAGAAGATGTAGTCAAAACTTTACTTCTATAGAACATTTCGTCAAAATTTTATTTCTATAGAGAATTTTGTCAAAATGTTATTTTGATAGAGAATGTTGTCAAAATGTTATTTCTATAGAAAATTTTGCAAGATTTTATTTCTATAGAAACTTTAGTAAAAATTTTATTTCTATAGAAAATTTTGTCAAAATTTAATTTCTACAGAAAATTTTGTCAAAATTTTATTTCTATGAAATATTTTCTCAAAATTCTATTTCTATAGAAAATTTTGTCAAAACTTTACTTCTTTAGAACATTTCGTAAAAATTTTATTTCTATAGAAAATTTTACTAATATTTTATTTCTAAAGAAAATTTTACAAAAATTTTATTCCTATAAAAAATTTTGTCAAAATTTTATTTCTATAGAAAATTTTGCAAGATTTTATTTCTATATAAAATTTTGATTCTCTTGTATGTGTTTTGATATCAGAGGGTATCCCAGGATTAGTTATGTGGTCCTGGTATAATAGGATTCCCATATAAAAGTTATGACCACTTCAGGTATATGATCAAAGATTGTTGCGGCATCCGCCACTACACCCACCGTCTCCCCTATTATCCTTTGATGGATCAAGTTTCGTGTTTCTATCCATTGTCACAACATCTTCAATTACATCGCAGCCATGGCGGCTTCGCTTTTGATGTGAACCTCTAGAGATCTTATGACCAGTTTCGTCTCCAAAGCTCTGGTTGTGGTAGTCCTCATTAACCAAATTGTGGAAAGACCCGTTTTAAAATTTCTATGTCCAATATCGTTTCCAAAGCTCTGGTTGACGTAGTCTTCATTGACCCAATTGTGGGAAGACCCATTTTAAAATTTCTTTGTTGCACATTCTCTCCATCATCAATGTCTACTAGACTATTGTAGCGTATGTCAGAATTGGCATTTTTACACTCTCATATAATCAGTGCATCACCGTTGGATTCAGGTCCCAGACCCTTCCTATGCAAGACGGATATGCGAACCATTACACCACAGTGACTTCCTTTAGAAGATGTTCGTCCTTTGGATTTATAGTCTTTTATATGAGATTTTATTTTTTAGAAATAATCAATAGTAAACATAATTTTCAGGTCGAACTCTTGACCTTCACTGAAAAATATTGATCTAGCGTGGCTATCAATATCAACCGACTATTAGAGCCTTCTTATGCATAGCAGTTTGAACATTACCTACAAATCCCCACAATTTCTGGGCATTACTTGTCATTTGCCAATGGATTTGGTTCAAATTTCGTAAGCACTTCTCCTTGTGCAAAACAAAATCCAAATTGAATTTTAAGTCTCTTAAGCCAAGTTGCACATTTGCAAGTGTTGAAACTTCTGCGTCTTTGTACCACCTTTTTGCCATGTTATGCCACTTTTTAAACTGTCATATCAATTTTACAATGTATCCCAAATCCCATTACAAAGACGTATTTTAGCTGTCTCCCAATGAATAAAGGACTAGTATCAATGGTTGTCACAGTTGGTAGAATTCTACCAAAACTGGTAGATTTTTTACTGTCTGGTAAATTGGTGGGTTAGGTTAGGTTAGGTTAGGTATAGTGGCAGCCCGATATTTCAGGCTCACTGAGACTATTCAGTCCATTGTGATACCACATTGGTGAACTTCTCTCTTATCACTGAGTGCTGCCCGATTCCATGTTAAGCTCAATGACAAAGGGAAATACTTTTTAAAGCCGAGTGCTGAGTGCAATGACAAGGGACCTACTTTTTATAGCCGAGTCCGAACGGCGTTACACATTGCAGTGAAACCACTTTTAGAAGCTTTGAAACCCTCAGAAATGTCACCAGCATTACTGAGGTGGGATAATCCACCGCTGAAAAACTTTTTGGTGTTCGGCCGAAGCAGGAATCGAACCCACGACTTTTTGTATGCAAGGCGGGCATGCTAACCATTGCACCACGGTGATTGGTAAATTGGTAGTATTCTTGAAGTTTTGGTGAGTTTTGTAAAATATTCTTTTCCAACTAAAAAGTACTTCAATTATCTATGGAAATAAAATTTTGAGAATATTTTCTACAGAAATAAAATTTTGACAAAATTTTCTATAGAACAAAATTTTTTGTAGAAGTATAAATTTTGACAAAATTTTCTATAGAAATAAAATTTAAAAAATTTTAATTTTGATGTTAGATACCTTAAAAATCTCTTGTAAGTTCTCAATTTTTGTAGAATTAGTAACTTTCCCTTTGTGGTGTAAGCTAAATTCAATACGAGGGATTATACACCCAAAAAAATTATCGCTTGTAGGAGAGATAAAAATATATAATAAATAAATGTATAAACTAAAATAATTAAACATTTCTCTTTTCATACTAACCACAGAAATTTGCTCAAAAACTTCAATATAAAATTTTAGGTAAAAATTTCTTAAAATTTTCGTAGATTAATTTTGGCACGAGTGGCAATACATATTTTTTTTGGAACTGCTCAAAGTGTTGAAGTGCATACTAGTTCCTATTTTTATTTTTCTCAGTTTTCTTTCTATACTCACTACAATCATTGTTTCATAAAACTATTCAAAGTATAAACATTATGAAAAAATTGTAAAGACATCAGCTTCGAAAAACAATCTGCAAGTTCTTTAAAAGACATAAAAATATTTACCAAACTTTATGACTACAAGTAAAGTTCTACGTATTTAATACCCACTAAAATCTACTGCACTTCATTACCATCCCAGATAACGAAAAAAAAAGTGTCGAACTTGTCAATGTGTTTGGAAGGGGGATCAATGCAACAGCTTTGGCCGTAAACATAAACGAAAAACCCTCGCGAATATGTGCACATGGAAATTGTTGCAAGTAAAACGAAAAACATTTTTCAATAGCAACAATTTCAACCCAGTCCCTTGCTCCAAGGACCAAAAAATATTTTGCTGTTTTCCTTAAAAGTATGAAAAATAGTTTTCAATAAAAATAATAAAAAAAAAACATGCACATGCTGTGTACAACCCGCTTACCAAATTACACACACCAACACCCTACACACTATTACTTGAGTTTATGTAGCAATGGTATGAGGGTGTGAGACCATTTAAGCTCACTCTGTATATGTGAGTGGATGGGTGTTTTGTATGAAATGAAATAAAAGTTTACTTGTGAGTATTAAAAATTTGTTCGTTTAATGCTTATTTTGCCATTTGAATCTCTGTGGATATCACCATGTTGTGGGAGTGAGAGACAAACGAAGACAGAGAGAGAGCGAAAAATGCAAGCTAACTATGACTTTGACATCAATGCTCACATCGTCATCACTACAAATCCTTGAATCATAACTGTACACACACTCACCCACCCACCCACGAACTTGTAGTCATCTTGTGTGTGCGTGTCTCTTGTGTCAACATAGATTTTTTGAAATGCAACTACCAGTAATGCCATACATAGAGTGGCTTTGAGGAATGCCAAGGGCATTAACTCGAGCAATGTGCTAACAAGAAGAAGAGAACAATGAAAACGTAAATCTCTCATAATTGATTAGATGTGGGGTTTAATATTTGAGTTCATCATACAAATTGATGAGGAAAAATTTTATTTAATTTATTTTCATTTGCATTTATTATGGAAGATATTTGATTTAATTCAATTTACAATGCATATTTGAAGTAATGAACTAATCTGATGACTAATATTTAAAACTTATTTATTTGCAGGTAAATATAATAACAATTCCAAACAACGGGCATATACATATGAGCAATGTAAGTATAATTTAGCCATTTTTAATAGCGGTGCTGGAAAATGAAAGTGAAAATTCCCAAAAGTAAACAGCCACGGCCGCCCTAATTCTGTTCACATTTGGGAGGTGTCCATTTATGAGAGGTTAATTTTAGTGTGATAATTATGTGAAGTGTCCGCTTTTCGGAGTGTCCAGGTTTAGGGGGTTTCACTGTATAACATTGTATCAATGTAAAAGGCTGCATTACAAACACGGTTACCACAGTTGGTGGAATTCTACCAAATATTGTAGATTTTTACTGTTTGGTAAATTGTTAGAATTCTTGATATTTTAGAAGATTTAGCAAAATATTCCTCTCCAACTTTGGAGACTTCAATTTTCTATAGAAATAAATTCTTGAAAAAAAAAAATTTTATAGAAATAAAATTTGACAAATTTTCTATACAAATAAAATTTTTGACACAATTTTTTTTAGAAATAAAATTTTGACAAAATTTTCTATAAAAATAAAATTTTCCATAAAAATAAAATTTTTGACAAAATTTTCTATAAAAATAAAATTTTGACAAAATTGTCAATAGAAATACAATTTTGACAAGATTATCTATAAAAAGCGAATTTTTGACAAAAATTTCTATAAAAATAAAATTTTGACAAAGTCTTCTATAAAAATCTATTTTTTGAAAAGATTTTCTATAAAAATACATTTTTTGACAAAATTTTCTATAAAAATACAATTTTGACAAAATATTCTATAGAAATAAAATTTTTGACAAAATTTGCTACAGACATAAAATTTTGACAAAATTTTCTATAAAAATAAAATTTTTGACAAAATTTTCTATAAAAATAAAATTTTTGACAAAATTTTCTATAAAAATAAAATTTTGACAAAATTTTCTATAGAAATAAAAATTTTGACAAGATTATCTATAAAAACAGATTACAAAATTTTCTATAGAAATAAAATTTTGACAAGATTATCTACAAAAAGAGAATTTTTGACAAAATTTTCTATAAAAATAAAATTTTGACAAAGTTTTCTATAGAAATAAAATTTTCTATAAAAATAAAATTTTTGACAAGATTTTCTATAGAAATAAAATTTTGACAAAATTTTCTATAGCAATTAAAATTTTGACAAAATTTTCTATAAAAATAAAAATTTTGACAAAATTTTCTATAAAAATAAAATTTTTGGCAAAATTTTCTATAAAAATAAAATTTTGACAAAATTTTCTATAAAAATAAAATTTTTGACACAATTTTCTATAGAAATAAAATTTTAACAAATTTACTATAAAAATAAAATTTTCTATAAAAATAAAATTTTGACAAAGTTTTCTATAGAAATAAAATGTTTGAAAAATTTTCTATAAAAATAAAATTTTTGACAAAATTTTCCATAAAAACAAAATTTTTGTAAAATTTTCTATAGAAATAAAATTTTTATAAAATTTTCTATAAAAATAAAATTTTGACAAGATTATCTATAAAAAAGAATTTTTGACAAAATTTTCTATAAAAAGAAACATTTTGACTAAATTTTCTATAGAAACAAAATTTTGACAAAATTTCCTAGAAATAAAATTTTGACAAAATTTCCTATAGAAATAAAATTTTGACAAAATTTTTTATAAAAATAAAATTTTGACAAAATTTTCTATAGACATAAAATTTCGAAAAAATTTTCTATAAAATTACATTGTTGACAAAATTTTCTATGAAAATAAAATTTTTGACAAGATTATCTAAAAAAGAGAATTTTTACAAAATTTTCTATAAAAATAAAATTTTTGACAACATTTTCTATGAATGTAAAATTTTGATAAAATGTTGCCAAAATTTTCTATAGAAATAAAATTTTGGCTAAATTGCCTATAGTAATAAAATTTTTGACAAAATCTTCTATAGAAATAAAATTTTTGACAAAATTTCCTATAGAAATAAAATTTTGACAAAATTTTCTACAGACATAAAAATTTTACAAAATTTTCTATAAAAGTAAAATTTTTGACAAAATTTTCTAGAAAAATAAAATTTTTGACAAAATTTTATATAAAAATAAAAATAGAAAAAATAGAAATCAAATTTTTGTCAAAATTTTCTATTGAAATAAAATTTTGACAAAATTGTCTATAGAAATAAAATTTTGATAAAAATTTCTATAAAAATAAAATTTTGACAAAATTTCCTATAAAAACAAAAATTTGAAAAAATTTTTGATAAATTCAATTTCTTTAAAAATTTAAATTTTCGTGTTGAAAATTGTGTGTAAATATGTAGGAACTTTCCCTTGTGGGTGCAAGACATCATAGTACATAATATTGCAAATACTGAAATAAACTTATAAAATAAAATAGTAAAATAAATCTTTTGAAGAAAAAACCATTTTTCATAATAACCACAAAAATTTGATCAAAATAAGACTTTGTAAATTTGATAGATTTTTGGTAAAATTTTTTTCAAATTTTGGTAAATAATTTTTGAAACGAGTGGTTACAAATGAAACTTTTTTTCACACACTCTATGAAACTTTTTCAAACCAAATATATATATTTTTTAATTTAAATGAATCTTTTGCCATTTAAAATTTAAACATTGCTCGTGTTATAAAGGTTAATTTCTTGGCTATGGCTGAGTTTGAGTCATTTTTAATTTTTACCAATTTATAGGTGGCAAATTTTCAAGGCAATGGGTTAGACTTCGGCAAGATAGGTGGTGAATTGTATCTAATCGTGCTCAAGCCGGGAACTTATCTAAATCTTATCGGAGTCTGTGAAAAGTCTGCCAGTGCAGTGAAATTTATTTCTATAAAATTTTTCTTCTATACGAAAAACTTTCATTTAACACATTTTATTCTACCGCAAAATTATGGTTTAAGAATGAAACGCCTTCCCTTATTTGCACGTCTATCGTATAACAACAATATCCCAAATACAAAATAAACGACAGGAGGTCACACACAAATTATTGGCATTTTTGTTTATCAAACAAGAAATTCTTTTTGTATATTAACCTGGTTTAAGGTCTAAAATATTAATTTTTTTTCTAACATACATGATGACATTCAAGGTACCACTGCCTTACGCCCATCCTCTTTGTATGGAGACTAGCTTGTGGATCCCTAATTGCCAAATATTTAAATGTCAAATGTCGCATCAGACAGACATAGCGATGACTGGTTTGTTGTGACATTTGAGAATGCTGTGGTGATGATGTTGTTGTTGTTGTTCTTTTTTTTATTAAAAATAAATTTGAAATCATTCGGTCTTTATGGGCTACATTGGCAAATATGTGCAAAGCGTAAAGTGTATCAGACCATATGTTGACTTATGGAATTTATTTAGGCAGAACTTAGGCATGCTTTTGTTTGGGGCTTTCTCCCCCATCCACCAGCATCTCTTTTTTAAATATTATGTCAGCTTGGAAAAAAAAACATTCTATTTTTGTCTTTATTGTGGCGAAACAAAAAATGACTATGTATTTTGTTATAAAAAAAATGAAAGCAACACATTCGGAAAAAGGCAACATTGTTGAAAACTTTAAACAACCATCACACACGTGGTACACCAAGCTATCACTCAACATATCCGAAATGAAAGAAAGGAAAAACCTGGGTCTTTTATGTCTTCTATATGTAGCTTTTGCATATAGCATAGACCTTTATTAGCAACATTTGAAGACACCTTCTCTCCATACACTTCTACACACAGTTTCTCATGTGTTGTCTCTCCTATCTATTGAGTCCATAATAAAACACCCACGTAGATATGCAAAACAAAAAAAAAAAGCAGAAGACTCCTGAACCCAAGAGCACAAAACAAGTCAAAAAATATTTCATTCATAATTTAAGTGACACGAAAGAAGCAATAGCTTCTCTCCTCTCATCTTAAGTTAAAGTCTCTTACTCACGCCTTCGTTATGGTGTCGATGTGTTCTCACGCACCCATATTAAATTAGATAAGCTCAACATCATCGTAGCATAAACTCTATTTATGCCATAGCCTTACAATTATTCCCCACCCCCTCCCATTTCAGCCCTATACATATATGTACTTGTTCAGATGTATTTGTAGTCATAGATGCCTAAAGATAATTTATTAATTTTTAATACCAAGCGTTAGCAGATGGAAACTTTGCTAATAAATGAAAACCGCAAATACCACATTTTATGCAGGTGTCTGGATGGCATATGCAAAAACATACTCTCACACACACACACACACTCTCACTTCTGGAAATATAATCCCTAGGATATTAGTGCATTAGTGTGTTTGTGTGCATTGTAACCTGCATTATAAAGCCACATTGTTATATCGACATGTATAGATTAAATCGAATATATCGATACTTAAAGAAAACTAGGTTGACACAAATTGCAAAAAGGCAAACTTTTATCATTTAAAATATCAGAATGCAATCAAATGAAGAGTATACGAATCAGAAGGTTGAAAACAACCCAGCAAAAAAAAAAATGTTTTGATTTCAGCTTAAAATCATGCGTTGACTAACAACATGAGTAGGAAATATATGATTGTCAAATTTATTTCGGCAAAACCCTTTAGACTGCAAGATGGTTGGATGAACGCACGTTTCGGAATTACCACATTCCTAATCAGCATCGTCTACTTGCATCAAAACTATCAACCAATTATCAGAATAAATTCGGGTAGTTCATTAAACCCAAAGTGAACCACACTTGAACCTTCCGAAAAAGGTATATGAAAGTGGGTTTTTGCCGCAATAAATCTTTGTACAAATATTTCTCTATTCCTTTGCAAATTTCAAATCATCGATTTGAGTGCTGTTGAAAAATTTGTTCTGATAATTGGTTGATAGTTTTGCTGCAAGTAGAGGATGCTGATAAGGGATGTAAACATGCATCCATCCAACCATCTTGCAGTCTATATATAAAATACATTTGACAAATATTATTTTCCTCTGTTGGTTAAGTTACTCTTGTAGTTTAGTCAACACAATGGTCAAAACAACAAATAAAGTAAAATTTTGGACAAATTTTTTATAGACATAAAATTTTTATAAAATATTTTATAGAAATAAAATTTTTATAAAATATTTTATAGAAATAAAATTTTTATAAAATAATTTATAGAAATACAATTTTTACAAAATTATGTATAGAAATAAAATTTTGACAAAAATTCTATAGAAATAAAATTTGACAAAATGTTCTATCGAAATAAAATTTGGCAAAATTTTTTATTGTAGTCAAACTTCGACAAAATTTTCCATCAAAATAAAATTTGCCACAATTTTCTATAGAAATAAAATTTTAACAAAATTTTCTATAGTCATAAAATTTTAACAAAATTTTCTATAGTCATAAAATGTTGACAAAATTTTTATAGTCACAATGGTTTTTAAGCTGAGATCAAAACAACAAATAAAGTAAAATTTTTATAAAATATTTTATAGAAATAAAATGTTTATAACATATTTTATAGAAATACAATTTTTACAAAATTATGTATAGAAATGAAATTTTGACAAAAATTCTATAGAAATAAAATTTGACAAAACGTTCTATCGAAATAAAATTTGGCAAAATTTTTTATGTAGTCAAACTTCGACAAAATTTTCCATCGAAATAAAATTTGCCAAAATTTTCTATAGAAATAAAATTTTAACAAAATTTTCTGTAGGCATAAAATTTTGACAAAATTTTTATAGTCACAAAATTTTGACAAAATTTTCTATAGTCAAAAAAAATTGATAAAATTTTCTATAGTCTATTGTCACATTTCTATAGTAACCAAATTTTGATATAGTAACCAAAATTTGACAAAATTTTCTATAGCCACAAAATTTTGATAAAATTTTCTATAGTCACCAAATTTTGTCACATTTTTCTATAGTACTCAAGTTTTGACAAAATTTTATATAGTAATAAAATTTTTGAAAAAATTTTGTATAAAAATAAAATTTTGACAAAATTTTCTATAGACATAAAATGTTGATAAAATTTTTTATAGAAATAAATTTTGGACAAGATTTACTAAAGAAATATTGAGAAAATTATCTAAAGAAATAAAATTTTGTCGAAATTTTCTATAGACATAAAATATTGACAAAATTTTATATAATTTTACATGTTATATAATTATATAATTTTATATGCTAAACATAAAATGTTGACAAAATTTTCTAATGAAATAACATTTTAACAAAATTTTTTATAGACATAAAATGTTGACAAAATTTTCTATAGTAACCAAATTTTGACAAAAATTTCCATAGTAATTAAGTTTTGAAAAATTTTTCTATCGAAAGAAAATTTTAACAAAATTTTCTATAGACATAAAATGTTGAAAAAATTTTCTATAATCACAAAATTGTCTATAGTCACAAAATGTTGACATAATTTTCTATAGTTACAAAATCTTTGACAAAATTTTCTATAGAAATGAAATTTTTACACAATTTTCTATAGATATAAAATTTGACAAAATTTTCTATTAAAATACAATTTTGACAAAATTTTCAATAGAAATAACACGTTGACAAAATTTTCTATAGAAATAAAATTTTGACACAATTTTCTAGTGCTCAAATTTTGATAACATTTTCTATAGTAACCAAGCAAAATTTTCTATAGTAAACAAATTTCTATAGAGCCACCGTGGTGCAATGGTTAGCATGTCCGCCTTGCATATACAGGGTCGTGGGTTCAAACCCAGTTTCGACCAAACACCAAAAAGTTTTTCAGCGATAGATTATCCCACCTGAGTAATGCTGGTGATATTTCTGAGGGGTTCAAAGCTTCTCTAAGTGGTTTCACTGCAATGTGGAACGCCGTTCGGACTCTGCTATAAAAAGGAGGTCCCTTGTCATTGAGCCTAACATAAGATCGGGCAGCACTCAGTGATAAGAGAGAAGTTCACCACTGTGGTATCACAATGGACTGAATAGTCTAAGTAAGCCTAAAATATCAGGCTGTCACAATACCTAACCTAACCTAACCTATAGTGTTTAAATTTTGACAAAATGGTAACCAAATTTTGACAAAATTTTCTATAGTAACAACATTTTGACAAAAATTTCTAAAGAAATAAAATTTTGAAAAAATTTTCTATAAAAATAAAATGTTGACAAAATTTGGTGAAATGTTGACAAAATTTTCTAAACTTATCTAATTTGACAAAATTTTCTATAGACATAAAACTTTGACAAAATTTTCTATAGAAATAAAATTTTAATAAGATTTCTATAGAAATAAAATTTTTACAAAATTTTCTATAGAAATAAAATTTTAACAAAATTTTCTAGAGAAATAAAATTTTAAAAAAATTTTCTATAGAAATAAAATTTTAACAAAATTTTCTAAGAAATAAAATTTTAATAAGTATCTTATAGAAACAAAATTTTTACAAAATTTTCTATAGAAATAAAATTTTAACAAAATTTTTTATAGAAATAAAATTTTAACAAAATTTTCTAAGAAATAAAATTTTAACAAAATTTTCTATAGAATTAAAATTTTAACAAAATTTTCTATAGAAATAAAATTTTAACAAAATTTTCTAAGAAATAAAATTTTAACAAAATTTTCTATAGAAATAAAATTTTAACAAAATTTTCTATAGAAATAAAATTTTAACAAAATTTTCTAAGAAATAAAATTTTAACAAAATTTTCTATAGAAATAAAATTTTAATAAGATTTCTATAGAAATAAAGTTTTTACAAAATTTCCTATAGAAATAAAATTTTAAATAGTCATAAAAATTTGATAAAATTTTCTATAGTCACCAAAGTTTGTCACATTTTTCTATGGTACTCAAATTTTGACAAAATTTTCTATAGTAAACAAATTTGGACAAAATTTTCTATAGAAACACAATTTTGTTAAAATTTTGTATAGACATAAAATATTGATAAAAATTTCTAAAAAAATAAAATTTTGTTGAAATTTTCTATAGATATAAAATATTGACAAAATTTTATATAGACATAAAATGTTGACAAGCTTTTTTAATGAAATAACATTTTAACAAAATTTTCTATACACATAACATTTTGACAAAATTTTCTATAATCACAACATTTTGACAAAATTTTCTATAATCACAACATTTTGACAAAATTTTCTATAGTCAGAAAATGATGACAAAATTTTCTATAGAAATGAAATTTTGACACAATTTTCTATAGAAATAAAATTTGACAAAATTTTCCAATAAAATACAATTTTCAAAAAAAAAAAAAAAAAATTCAATAGAAAATTTTTCTATAGAAATAAAATTTTGACACAATTTTCTAGTACTCAAATTTTGAGAAAATTTTCTATACAGCCACCGTGGTGCAATGGTTAGCATGCCCGCCTTGCATACTCAGAGTCGTGGGTTCAAACCCAGTTTCGACCAAACACCAAAAAGGTTTTCAGAGGTGGATTATCCCCCATCAGTATTGCTGGTGACATTTTTCTAAGTGGTTTCACTGCAATGTGGAACGCCGTTCGGACTCTGCTATAAAAAGGAGGTCCCTTGTCATTGAGCCTAACATAAGATCGGGCAGCACTCAGTGATAAGAGAGAAGTTCACCACTGTGGTATCACAATGGACTGAATAGTCTATGTAAGCCTAAAATATCAGGCTGTCACTATACCTAATGTAACCTATAGTGTTCAAATTTTGACAAAATGGTAACCAAATTTTGACAAAATTTTCTATTGTAACAAAATTTTGACAAAAATTTCTAAAGAAATAAAATTTTGGAAAAATTTTCTATAAAAATAAAATGTTGACAAAATTTGGTGAAATGTTGACAAAATTTTCTATACTTATCTAATTTGACAAAATTTTCTATAGAAATAAAACTTTGACAACATAGAAATAAAATTTTAACAAGGTGATACGGTCAAAATTTGGTCAATATAAACTTGACGTATTTCTTTCAATTTTGCATTTAAAAAACCTGAACACCCCTCATTTTGAAGGTGTGTGTGTGTAGAATGTTGCTCCTATTTTGATTTTGGAATTCACTCTTCAGTTGTCAAAATGCCGTCCAAGCAAGAAGAGCAGCGTATCAAAATTTTGCTCGCGCATCGCGAAAATCCGATCTACTCGCACGCAAAGCTGGCAAAATCGCTAAAAGTTGCCAAATCAACCGTTACAAATGTAATTAAAGTGTTTGAAGAACGTTTGTCGACAGCCAGGAAGTCTGGATTGGGGGGAAATCGAAAACCGGAAGCCGCTGAGACGACAAAGAGAGTTGCCGGTAGTTTCAAGCGAAACCCTAACCTCTCTCTCCGAGATGCCGCAAATAAGCTGGGTGTATCGTCTACAACCGTGCATCGGGCCAAAAAACGAGCCGGACTATCGACTTACAAGAAGGTAGTGACTCGAAATCGCGATGATAAACAAAATACGAGGGCCAAAGCGCGATCCCGGAGGCGCGATCCCGATTTCACCGATTTACACGCGTTTTCCCTTGACCAAATTTTGACCGTATCACCCTTTATAGAAATAAAATTTTGACACAATTTTCTAGTGTTCA
Organism: Haematobia irritans; assembly: GCF_050003625.1. NCBI lineage: Eukaryota > Metazoa > Arthropoda > Insecta > Diptera > Muscidae > Haematobia > Haematobia irritans. The sequence continues at coordinate 200,584,715 of NC_134399.1, read as the reverse complement.
AATTTTGAGAAAATTTTCTATAGTAACCAAGCACAATTGTCTATAGTAATCAAATTTTAACACAAGTTTCTATATACCCACCATGGTGCAATGGTTTGCATGTCCGCCTTGCATACACGGGGTCGTGGGTTCATGGATTATGCCACCTCAGCTGGTGACATTTCTGAAGGTTTCAAAGCTTCTCTAAGTGGTTTCACAGCAATGTGGAACGCCGTTCGCACTCGGCTATAAAAAGGATAAAAAGGAGGTCCCTTTTCATTGAGCTTAACATATCGACAGCACTCAGTGATAAGTTCACCACTGTGGTATCACAATGGACTGAATAGTCTAAGTGAGCCTAAAATATCGGGCTGCCACTATACTTAACCTAACCTAACCTATAGTGCTCAATTTTTGACAAAATTTTCTATGGTAAACAAATTTTGACAAAATTTTATATAGAAATAAAATTTTGACAATTTTTTTTTAAATAAAATGTTGACAAAATTTGGTGAAATGTTGACAAAATTTTCTATGGTAATCAAATTTGACAAAATTTTCTATAGAAATATAATTTTGACAAAATTTTCTATAGAAATAAAATTTTGTGTAGAAATAAAATTTTTACAAATTTTTTTATAGAAATAAAACCTTAACAAAATGTTCTATAGAAATAAAATTTTGACAAAATTTTAAATAGAAATAAAATTTTGACAAAATTGTCTATAGACACAAAATTTTGACATTTTCTATAAAAATAAAATTTTGAACAAATTTTCTATAGAAATAACATTTTCTAAACAAATAATTTTTTGACAAGATTATCTAAAATAAGAAAATTTTTACAAAATTTTCCACAGAAATAAAATTTTGACAAAATAATCTATAAAAAGAGAATTTTTGACAAAATTTTCTATAAAAATAAAATTTTTGACAAAATTTTCTATAGAAATAAAATATTGACAACATTTTCTATAAAAATAAAATTTTGACAAAATTTTTTCCATTGACTGATATGTTCATTATACCCTGCGCCACACTGTGGAACAGGGTATTATAAGTTAGTGCATATGTTGGTAAAACCCAGAAGGAGACGAGATAAAAACCCAGAAGGAGGAGATATTTCGCCCGATATGGACTTATATGGCCCCAGTAGCCAGACTTTTACCCTGATTTGCTTAAAATTTTGCAAAAAAAAAACAATTAGTACTGTAGTCAAGTGTGCCAAATTTTACTGAAATCGGTTCAGATTTAGATGTAGTTCCCATAAATATCTTTCGTCCGATATGGACTAATACGATCCCAGAAGCCAGAGTTTTACCCCAATTTGGTTGCAATTTTGCACTAGAAGAACAATTAGTAGTGTAGTCAAGTGTGCTAAATTTTATTGAAATCGGTTCAGATTTAGATGTAGCTCCCATATATATCGTTCGCACGATTTACACTGATAGGACCACAGTGGCCAGTCTTTTACTCCGATTTAATTGAAATTTTGCACAGGGAGTAGAATTAGCATTGCAGCTATGCGTGCCAAATTTGGTTGAAATCGGTTCAGATTTTGGGAGCCACCGTGGTGCAATAGTTAGCATGCCCGCCTTGCATACACAAGGTCGTGGGTTCGATTCCTGCTACGACCGAACACCAAGAAATTTTTCAGCGGTGGATTATCCCACCTCAGTAATGCTGGTGACATTTCTGAGGGTTTCAAAGCTTCTCTAAGTGGTTTCACTGGAATGTGGAACGGCATTCGGACTCGGCTATAAAAAAGAGGTCCCTTGTCATTGAGCTTAACATGGAATCGGGCAGCACTCAGTGATAAGAGAGAAGTTCACCACTGTGGTATCACAATGGACTGAATAGTCTAAGTGAGCCGTAAATATCGGGCTGCCACTATACCTAACCTAACCTATAGTGTTCAAATTTTGACAAAATTTTCTATAAAAATAATATTTTCTATAAAAATAAAATGTTGACAAAATTTGGTGAATTGTTGACAAAATTTTCTATACTTATCTAATTTGACAAAATTTTCTATAGAAATAAAACTTTGACAAAATTTTCTATAGAAATAAAATGTTAACAAAATTTTCTATAGAAATAATTTTTTAACAAAATTTGCTATAGAAGTAAAATTTTGACAAAATTTTCTATAGAAACAAAATTTTAACAAAATTGCATATAGAAATACAATTTTGACAAAATATTCTCCAGAAATAAAATTTTGACAAAATTTTCTATAGAAACAAAATTTTAACAAAATTGCCTACAGAAATAAAATTTTGACAAAATATTCTCTAGAAATAAAATTTTGACATTTTCTATACAAATAAAATGTTAACAAAATTTTCTACAGAAATAAAATTATGACAAAATTTTCTATACACATAAAATCTTGACGAAATTTTCTATAGAAATAAAATTTTGACAAAATTTTCTATAGAAGTAAAATTTTGACAATATTTTCTTAAGATATAAAATTTTTACAAAACTGTCTATAGACATAAAATTTTCTATAGAAATAAAATTCTGAAAAAAATTTCTATAGAAAGAAAATTCTTTAAAAATTTTATGTAGAAAGAAAATTCAGAAAAAATTTTCTATACACATAAAATTTTGACAAAATTTTCTAAAGAAATAAAATTTTGACAAAATTTTCTACAGAAATAAAATTTTGACAAAATTTTCCATAGAAATACAATTGTGACAAAAATTTCTAGAGAAATAAAATTTTAACAAAATTTTCTATAGATATAAAATTAAAAAAACAATTTGACAAAATTTTCTATAGAAATAAAATTTTAACAAAATTTTCTATATAAATAAAATTTAAAAAAAATTTCCTATAGAAATAAAATTTTGGCAAATTTGTTTATAGAAATAGAATTTTGACAAATTTTTTCTGGGGAAATAAAATTTTCTATAAAAATGAAATGTTCGCAAAATTTGGTGAAATGTTCACAAATTTTTCTATAGAAATAAAATTTTAACAAAATTTTCTATAGAAATAAAATTTTGACAAAATTTGCTAGGGAAATAAAATTTTAACAAAATTGTCTATAGAAATTAAATTTTGACAAAATTTTCTATAGAAATAAAATTTTGACAAAATTTTGTATAAAAATAAAATATAGACAAAATTTGGTGAAATGTTGACAAAATTTTTTATACTAATCAAATTTGACAAAATTTTCTATAGATATAAAAATTTTAACAAAATTTTCTATAGAAATAAAAATGTTGACAAAATTTGCTTTAAAATTGACAAAATTTTCTATAGAAATAAAATGTTAACATGTGATATGTTCATTTTAAAATAAAAGGTTTCAAGATTTTTTTTTTTGTTTTGTTACACAGTCATAATCCAAAGCCTTTTTAGCTAATTGAATATTTACAGCTATTAAAAGGCAAATGTAAATGAATGAATACAAAAAAAAAAAACATTTTCAATGAGTTACATTTTTATATGCAATATATGATAATTTACGAAATGAAAATGTTAATTTTAATGGCACTTAACTTTTCTACCTTGACCCAACATACAAAAGGAGTCAACAAAAACCCTGCACATTCATTTGGACCTTTATTTTTTTCATGGTAGTAAATCAAACTCAATTCATTATTCTGAATGCGTTTCCATTTATCCCTTAATTGCCAAAAAGTAAATAAATCTGTGAATAAAGCACACCAATGAAAAATACCATGAATTTTTTTTGCTAATTTACCTTTTACTGCTAAAGTATTCCCTTTGCTAAAATTTAGCATTTAACCATTTTTATTTATTTACTTACTCGTATGCTTAATTTCCATCGTTTTTTTGCTCTCGTTTAAAAAATGAATAAATAAAGAGGTGAATATATGGGCTTATATTTAAATTTGATTGGTAATCTTCTGGGGATTGATTGCACATGGGGCTACGCATAAAAAGATATAAATTTCACATTTGTGTAACATTAATTTTTAAAAGGATTTTAATTTGATGATTAAATTTATTTTTATTTGTATGGTTCTTCTTGTTTGTTTGTGATTTCTATACACAGAGAGAGAGATCAGAGATTAAACTTACACACACAACCGCTCATTTTTATCCATATATAACGATACTTACTCATACCCTTTTGCCACAATCTCACAAATATTCACTCAGTGATTCATTTATTCATTCGTCGAAATGTCCTTGTATACTCGCATAATTGTTTTCATGGCAAACAGCGGTCATATGTAAATAATAAATTAAATGTTTTTCCATTATACACAAAAAAGGCTTTTGTTTCTTATTGTGTATTTATGCCTTTAATTTGTTGGTTTTGTTTTATTTTTTTTTTTTTTTTGAACGGCAATTGGCCTATGTGATCTGTGCTGGTATACAAGAGAAATTAAATAAATATTATTATTCGAATAATATTCCAATGCAGGGTTAGTGTAATTACGAATAAGTTTTATACAATAAGCATAAGGGCTCCTGGGAGAAGGAATTCCAAGGTTCCAAAAATGATTTTGGTATTGATCTTAGGACATATTCCTCTTTTAAATTTGAATTTTGGTTTTTTGATTTTAAGATTTTAGAAAGAAATTTTAATTTATTAGTTATGTAGCTTTATTCTTCATAAGCTGTCAAAGTCCTTTAAAATATGTTAACGACAACTTAAATTTTCAAATGCAAAATCGACTTCAGGTAAAGGGTGATTTGTTAAGAGCTTGATAACTTTTTAAAAAAAAAAAAACGCATAAAATTTGCAAAATCTCATCGGTTCTTTATTTGAAACGTTAGATTGGTCCATGACATTTACTTTTTGAAGATAATTTCATTTAAATGTTGACCGCGGCTGCGTCTTAGGTGGTCCATTCGGAAAGTCCAATTTTGGGCAACTTTTTCGAGCATTTCGGCCGGAATAGCCCGAATTTCTTCGGAAATGTTGTCTTCCAAAGCTGGAATAGTTGCTGGCTTATTTCTGTAGACTTTAGACTTGACGTAGCCCCACAAAAAATAGTCTAAAGGCGTCAAATCGCATGATCTTGGTGGCCAACTTACCGGTCCATTTCTTGAGATGAATTGTTCTCCGAAGTTTTCCCTCAAAATGGCCATAGAATCGCGAGCTGTGTGGCATGTAGCGCCATCTTGTTGAAACCACATGTCAACCAAGTTCAGTTCTTCCATTTTTGGCAACAAAAAGTTTGTTAGCATCGAACGATAGCGATCGCCATTCACCGTAACGTTGCGTCCAACAGCATCTTTGAAAAAATACGGTCCAATGATTCCACCAGCGTACAAACCACACCAAACAGTGCATTTTTCGGGATGCATGGACAGTTCTTGAACGGCTTCTGGTTGCTCTTCACTCCAAATGCGGCAATTTTGCTTATTTACGTAGCCATTCAACCAGAAATGAGCCTCATCGCTGAACAAAATTTGTCGATAAAAAAGCGGATTTTCTGCCAACTTTTCTAGGGCCCATTCACTGAAAATTCGACGTTGTGGCTCGTTAGTAAGTCTATTCATGATGAAATGTCAAAGCATACTGAGCATCTTTCTCTTTGACACCATGTCTGAAATCCCACGTGATCTGTCAAATACTAATGCATGAAAATCCTAACCTCAAAAGAATCACCCTTTAGAAATTATGCTTCGGTTTTTTTTATTTTCAATGTACTTCAAACTCATTTCTGAACATAGTGTTCGTCCAAGATGTCATGATGAATCTAAGAGATATTTCAATGAAATATAAGCAAATCGTGCTTGTACAATTGGGAGCGTATATTTTGTCAACAAAATTTCTACGTTGTTATTATACGACTTACGGCCATTTTCATGTAGCTCCGTTAGGCTTTAACTACCAGTTAACAGAAAGTGAATTGCAAATATCTTTTCTCCAGTTATCTTTAACTGAAAAAATTCTAGCAGTTAAGCTCCCAGTTGGCAAATAAAATATATAGACACGATGACAAATGTATCCATAGATCGGGTTAAAAGTTCGTTAACTAACGTAGCACTAACGGGGCTTCATGAAAATGGGGGTTAATTTGGTGTACTTTTCTGTAGAAAATGAACTCTGGTTGTGAATATCTTGAAAAACAACAAAATTATTCTTCGAGTATGTTGAAGAAAATTGTCGAGACTTTTTAACACCGTATTTAATATAACATTTTAGAAACATTCACAAAAAACGAGTAAATACGGCCGTAAGATCGGCCCGGCCACAGCTTATGTACCCTCCACCATGGATTGCGTAGAAGCTTCTACTGAAGTAGATGGCAAGGTATCTTAAAACTTCCTAACACCGTAATATATACCACATAGTCCATAAGTGGTATATACATAAGCGTAGGAAGGCCTCTGGGGAGGGGGCTTAGACCCCCCCAGAAAAATTTTAGCCCCCCCCCCCCAGAAATAAAATGTTGACAAAATTTTCTATTGAAATAAAATTTTGACAAAATTTTCTATAGAAATAACATTTTGACAATGTTTTCTATAAAAATAAAATTTTGGTAGATTATTTTTGGCTCGAGTGGCAACCATGATTATGAACCGATATGGACCAATTTTTGTGTGGTTGGGGATCGGCTATATATAACTATAGACCGATATGGATCAATTTTGGCATGGTTACTAGCGGCCTTATACACTAACACCACGTTGCAAATTTCAACCCGATCGGATGAATTTTGCTCCTCCAAGAGGCTTCGGAGGTCAAATCTGGGGATCGGCTTATGTGGGGCCTAAATATAATTATGGGCCGATGTGGACCAATTTTTGCATGGTCATTAGATAACATATACCAACACCATGTACCAAATTTCAGCCGGATCGGATGAAATTTGGTTCTCTTGGAGGCTCCGCAAGGCAAATCGGGGATCGGTTTATATGGGGGCTATATGTAATTATGGACCGATATGGACCAATTTCTGCATGGTTGTTAGAGACCATATACTAACACCATGTACCAAATTTCAGCCGGATCGGATGAAATTTGCTTCTCTTAGAGCAATCGCAAGCCAAATTTGGGGGTCTGTTTATAAGGGTGGACCGATATGGCCAATACCGTCCGACCTACATCAATAACAACTACTTGTGCCAAGTTTCAAGTCGAAAGCTTGTTTCGTTCGGAAGTTAGCGTGATTTCAACGGATGGACGGACGGACATGCTCAGATCGACTCGGAATTTCAGCCGGATCGGATGAAATTTGCTTCTCTTAGAGGATTCGCATGCCAAATTTGGTGGTCCGCTTATATGGGAGCAATACGTAAAAGTGGACCGATATGGCCCATTTGCAATACCATCCGACTTACATGAATAACAGCTACTTGTGCCAAGTTTCAAGTCGATAGCTTGTTTCTTCGGAAGATAGCGTGATTTCAACAGACGGACGGACATGCTCAGATCGACTCAGAATTTCACAACGACCCGGAATATATATACTTTATGGGGCCTTAGAGCAATATTTCGATGTGTTACAAACGGAATGACAAAGTTAATATACCCCCATCCTATGGTGGAGGGTATAAAAAATGGAACCAAAAAATAATCCAACATTTTAATGACACTCTACAATATTGTTACCGCAATTTCTGATAAGGATTTTAATTTTTACATTCATTTTTTCCTTCATTAAGGGTTATTGCTACTTTTGGGAAAAAAACGGTTAACCGGTTATGCCGGTTATTTAAAATTTAAAACACATCCCACTGGTTTTAAAAATGGTTCGGTTTTTTAGAACCGAGAAACCCCGACTAAAAAAACGGTGTTTTGATCACTCTAGTTCTATGATAAAAAAATCCAATTTCGTGTTTTAAGGACATCTTTGTTCTCACTACATTTTTTTATTCAGTTAAGAGTTATGAAAAAATTTAATGATTTTATACCCTTCATGGTGGCGGATGGGAGATATATTAATTTTTGTCATTCCGTTTGTAACACATCGAAATATTGCTCTAAGACCCCTCAAAAACTATATATTTTCTGGGTCATGGTGAAATTCTGAGTCGATCTAGCCATGTCCGTCCGTCTGTTGAAATCACGCTAATTTCCGAATGAAATAAGCTATCGACTTGAAACTTGGCACAAGTACTTGCTATTGATGTAGGTCGAATGGTACTGTACATAGGTCATATGGGATCACTATTACGTGTAGCCCCCATATAAACCGACCCCCAGATTTGGCTTGGGAACCCTCTTAGAGAAGCAAATTTCATCCGATGTGGCTGAAATTTAGTATGTGGTGATGTGGTATTTAGTCTCTAATAATCATGCAAAAATTGGTCCATATCGGTTAACAATTATATATAGCCCATATATAAACCGATCCACAGATTTGACCTCCGGAGCCTTTTGGAGGAGCAAATTTCATCCCAACCGTTTGAAATGTGGTACGTGGTGTAAGTGTTTAGTCTCTAATTGGTCCATATCGGTCCATACATGGCAATTCATGGTAGAGGGTACATAAGATTCCACCTGGCTGAATTTACGGGCGTATATACTTGTTTTTATTTGTTTATATCCTGAGCCACACTGTGGAACAGGGTATTATAAGTTAGTGCCTTTGTTTGCAACACCCAGAAGGAGACGAGATAGATATATGATGTCTTTGGCAATATTGGTCAAGGTGGGTCCCTGAGTCAATATAACCATGTCCGTCGGTCTGTCTGTGAACACATTTTTGTAATCAAAGCAAATCGACTTCAAATTTGGCACTAGTTTCTGTTTTGGGTCAGAATAGTAGCCTATTGATTTTGGAAGTAATCGGTTCAGATTTAGATATAGCTCCCATATATAGAGACCAAAGTTGTGCTCTGATTTACGTGATTTTTACACAGTGAGTAGAATTAACATAGTAACTATGCATGTAAAATTTGGTTTAAATCCGTTCAGATTTAGATATAGCTTCCACATATATGTTTTTTCCGATTTGGGTAAAAAAAAACCAAATTTTCCTTAAAAATCGCTACTGCTAAGTCAAAAACATGTAAACATAACTTCAATTTTCCTATACTTCTAATACATATCGATAGACCGAAAAATCATAAATACACTTTTGCGAAGTAGCCTCAAAATTGGTTCAGATTTAAATGTTTCCCATATTTTTTACTAACATTGTGTTCCACCCCAGGGGATTAGCTGACTTAAATTTTAAGTCTATAGATTTTGTAGAAGTATAAAAAAAAAGTATATACAATAGTAAGTTCGGCCGGGCCAAATCTTAAATACCCACCACCATGAAATAAATATAATAGTTTCCTTTGAAAATTTCAGGGGGGTTTGGTGGCAGATATTTTCCCAAGCAGATCAGTTCAACCAGTACTCTTTCCACAGATAAATTTAAAGATTTTACCTATGAAGACTACATCAGATTCTGAATTTATAAGAACCATTTTTTGTTTGAGTTTTAGAGGAATCATAAACATCTCTTGTAGGTATGCAAGAAAATGATGAAATTACGCCTTGATTTGAGATCTAGAATCTGTAGAATTTCATCCCGAATTTTACAGCTTCTATACCCTCAATAAGTGAAATCGGTCTATATGGAGGTCAGGGTTGCCATTTTGGTCCGATCGGACCAAAATTGGTAAAAAAATTATTAAATTTTAAATTTGGTCCGATGGTCGGACCAAATGGAATTTGGGTGATTTTGGTCCATTTACGTCAAATCGGTAATTTTTAAAAAATTTTTAAATTTTGACAAAATTTTCAGTAGAAATAAAATTTTAACAAAAATTTCTATAGAAATAAAATTTTAACAAATATTTCTATAGAAATAAAATTTTGCTAAAATTTTATACAGAAATAAACTTAAAAAAAAAAATTGTATAGATACAAAATTATGCACAAATTTGTAAAAATTTTATATAGAAATAAAATTTGGATAAAATTTTCTATAGAAATGAAACTTTGACAAAATTTTCTACAGATATGCAATTTTCACAAAATATTCTATAGAAATAAAATTTGGACAACATTTTCTATAGAAATAAAATTTGGACAAAATTTCCTTAACAAATGAAATTATGACAAAATTTTCTATAGAAATAAAATTTTGACAAACTCGTATATACAAATAAAATTTTGACAATATTTTCTATAGAAATAAAATTTTGACAATATTTTCTATAGAAATAAAATTTGGACAAAATTTTCTATAGAAATAAAATTTTAGCAAAATTTTCTATAGAAATGGAATTTTGACAAAATTTCCTAAAGAAATAAATAGAAATAAAAAATTGACAATTTTCTTTTTTTTTAATTATATCATTTTTATTTAGAAAAATGGTCCACTGGTAGGAATTTTGGTCCAATTGAGGAAAAATTTTGATCCAAAATAAAAATTCATTGTGGCAACGCTGATGGAGGCCTTACCAAATGGACCGATAAAACTAAATCATATACACTTTGTTATGGGTCTAAAATGCCAGTATATTTTCAACTTGTGGATAATCGGATAAAAACTAAAATTTTTAGAAACCCTAGGAGTTAAATCGGGAGTTCGGTGTAATGGGGGCTATACCAAAACATGGAAGGATACACACAGTATTCAGCGCATTTAATTGTAGTTATAGAATCTATACCCCAAATCAGAGGGCCGGTTTATAAGGGGGCTATATCAAAAACTGTACCTGTACACACCATTTTCGGCATACGTCTTTAGGGTCCTAGAGTACCTCTAGATTTCGAATATCAGGTAAATTGGATTAAAACTACGGATTCTAGAAGCCCAAGAAATATAATCGGGAGATCGGTCTATATGGGGGCTATATCAAAACATGGATCGATACACTCCATTTTCGGCACACATCTTTATGGTCCTAGAATACCTCTAGATTTCCAATTTTAGGCAAATCGGATAGAAAATACACTTTCTAAACGCCCCCAGAAGCAAAATCGGTCCATATGGGCGCTATATCAAAACAAAATACCTCTAGATTTCCAATTTCAGGCAAATTGGATAAAAACTACAGTTTTTATAAGCCCAAGACCCCAAATCGGGAGATCGACCGATAAGCCCATCTTCGAACTTGATCTGCCTGCAAAAAAAGGAAGAATCTGTGCCAAATTTCAGGACGATAGCGCCATTATTGAAGGCTGTAGCGTGATTACAACAGATAGACAGACGGACATGCTTATATCGTCTTAGAATTTCTCCCTGATCAAGAATATATATATACTTGATATAGTCGGAAATCGATATTTCGATGTGTTACAAACGGAATGACAAACTTATACCCCCGTCACCATTCTATGGTGGTGGGTATAAAAAACAAAACAAAAATCACTTTTTGCGCTATGATTATTAATATTCTTTTGTTATGGTAGTCGTAGTAGTAGCATAACCCCCATTTAGTTTTAAATAAAATTATACCATATTTAAATAAGGTTAAAAACATAATCAACCCAACATCAATCTTTTGTAGTCGATTGAGATTAATTATGACTGCTAAACTTTGTAGTTGTAGTTGCTGTTGTATGTATAACAACCCCTTGTACAAATATTTCAGGCGATTAAATATCTCATTATGGGCTAATTAAAGTTGTCAAATTCAATAATTAGCTGAGGTCAAATGGAATTTCACAAAATAACAAAACAAAAAAAAAAAACACTAGTGAGTGAGCGAGAGACAGCAAACAGAGAGATGCGGAGAGAAAGAGGGAGCCCTTAAAGAAATTAAATTATAAAAACCTACTAGTTTATGTAATAAAACATAATAATTTAATGTGTAACTATGGTGAAAAAAATTATTAATAATTTATATTTTATCGAAACAATTGAATCATGTGAATAATTAAACTTTCAATGTAATATAAGTATGCTGGCTGTAAACTTTCTTATCGCCACGATTTGAAATATAATTTTATTGTTATTCTTTGCTGAGTGTATATATCGGTATTTTTGTAAGCATACGTATTTTCAAGCTAACCAAAGTCTTTAAACTCTAACCACATGGTTGCAACCGCAGCTCAGTTTCAATTAAATCAGTACCAACTAAGTAAGTAACATTTTTCTATTAAAAAGCTCTTTAGTCCAAAAAAACCAGAAAAAATACATACATACATTTGCATTCCCTCTGGCATAAATCCGTATGAATACATCGAAATGTAATGAAACAAAAAATATTGAAATATATCAATAGATTGTTTTTTATTTATTTTAACAAAAAAAAAAAACAAAAACAAAAACAAAACAAAACAAATACTAAGGCGTGGAACAGGATGTGTGGCGCTACAACAAAATCTACATCTACAAATAACCATTGATATTCACATTTAACTGATACAAATAACCAATATCAATGGGTATAAACCCATTTCCAAATGAAAAACTGAAAAATACACAGAAAACAACTTAGCCTAAAGAAAAACTGAAAACTAAAGCAACCCACGCACATACTCAAATATGCATGTGTTACCTCTACATACATTTTCTATCGGAAATGTAAGTCAAACTGTAGGCCAAAAATGAACAAATTTTCTATAGAAATAAAATTGTGACAAAATTTTCTATAGAAATAAAATTTTGATAAAATTTTCTATAGAATAAAATTTTGACAAAATTATCTATAGAAATAATATTTTGACAATTTTTTTATAGAAATAAAATTTTTGGCAAGATTTTCTATAGGAATAAAGTTCTGACAAAATTTTCTATAGAAATAAAATTTTTATTGTTGTTTTTGATCTCAGCTTAAAGCCATGCATTGACTAAACTACAAGTGTAGCTTAACCAACAGAGGAAAAGTATGCTTGTCAAATTTATTTGGGCAAAGCCCTATAGACTGCAAGATGGTTGGATGTACAGCTGTTTCGGAATTACCACATTCCTCATCAGCATCCTCTACTTGCAGCAAAACTATCAACCAATTATCAGAATAAATTCGGGTAATTCACTCAACTCAAAGTGAAATACACTTGAACCTTCCGAAAAAGGGTTTAATAGTCGGCTACTGCCTACTATTAAACCCTTTGAGTTGAGTGAATTACCCGAATTTATTCTGATAATTGGTTGATAGTTTTGCTGCAAATAGAGGATGCTGATGAGGAATGTGGTAACTCCGAAACAGCTGTACATCCAACCATCTTGCAGTCTATAGGGCTTTGCCCAAATAAATTTGACAAGCATACTTTTCCTCTGTTGGTTAAGCTACACTTGTAGTTTAGTCAATGCATGGCTTTAAGCTGAGATCAAAAACAACAATAACGATTGAAGAGAAGCCAACAATAACAAACAAAACGAAATAAAATTTTGGCAAAATTTTCTATAGGAATAAAATTTTGACAAAATTTTCAATAGGCATAAAGAGTTGACAAATATTCTGCAGAAACAAAATTTTCTATAGAAATAAAATTTAAAAAAAATGTTCAATAGAAATACAATTTTAACAAAATTTTCTATAGAAATAAAATTTTGAAAAAATTTTCTACAGAAATAAAATTTTTTACAGAAATAAAATTTTGACAAAATTTTCTATAGAAATAAAAAATAAATTACAAAATTTTCTACAGACATAAAATTTTGACAAAACTTTCTATAGAAATAAAATGTTAAAACAATTTTCTACAGAAATAAAAATTTCTATAGAAATAAATTTATTTCTACGGAAATAAATTTTTTACAGAAATAAAATTTTGACAAAATTTTCAATAGAAATAAAATACACAAAATACAAAATTTTCTACAGACATAATATTTTGACAAAATTTTCTACGGAAATAAAATTTTGACAAAACTTTCTATATGAATCAAATGTCCTGTAGAAATAAAATGTGAACAAAATTTTCAATAGAAATAAAATATTGACAAAATTTTGTGTAGAATTAACAAAATTTTCTATAGAAATAAAATTTTGATTAAATATTTCTATAGAAACAAAAAATTTGAAAAACTTTTCTATAGAAATAAAATTTTGAAAAATTTTCTATAGGAATAAAGTTTTGACAAAATTTTCTGCCGAAAAAAAAATTTTGACAAAATTTTCTATACAAATAAAAATTTGACAAAATTTTCTATAGGAATAAAGTTTTAACAAAATTTTCTACAGAAATTAAATTTGGACAACATTTTCTATAGAAATAAAAAAAAAAAACAAGTATACACGTCCGAATGGCCAGTCCGAATCCTCCACCATGGATTGCGTAGAAACTTCTACGAAAGACTGTCACCCACAATCGAATTACTTGGTTTGTGTTATCTTAAAATTTCTTAACATCGTTTTCTAAATTGTGAGTTAGTCCATACGTGGTATATATTAGACAAAAAAGTTATGTATAGTTAAGTCTACAAATAATTACGAATCGATATGGACTATTTGCACGGTACGCAGAGAGCCAGAGTTGAAATATGGGGGTCGCTTATATGGGGGCTATATACAATTATGAACTTGATATGGACCAATTTTTGTGGGATTGGAAATCGATTTATCTGAGGGATATATATAACTATAGACCGATATGGACCTAGTTAGGCATGGTTGTTAACGACCATATACTAGCACAATGTACCAAATTTCAACTCACTCGGGTGAAATTTGCTCCTCCAAGAGGCTCAAAAACCAAATCTCGGGATCGGTTTATATGGGGCTATATATGATTATGGACTGATATGGATCACTTTTGGCATGGTTGTTAAATATCATATAATATCACCACGTACCAAATTTCAAGCAGATCGGATGAATTTTGCTTCTCCAAAAGGCACCGGAGGGGATCCCGGAGGGGTTTATATGGGAACTATATATAATAATGGACTGATAGGAACCAATTCCTGCATGGTTGTTGGATACCATATACTAACATCACGTACCAAATTTCAACCGAATGGGAAGAATTTTGCTCTTCCAACGGGCTCTGGAGGATCGGTTTATATGGGGCCTATATATAATTGTGGACCGATACCGACCAATTTTTTTATGGGAGTTTGAGGCCATATATTAACACCACGTACCAAATTTCAACTGAATCAGATGAATTTTGGTCTTCCAAGAGGCTCCGGAGTTCAAATCTGGTGATAGGTTTATATGGGGGCTATATATAATTATGGACCGATGTGGACCACTTTTTGCATGGTTGTTAGAGACCATGTACTAACACCATGTACCAAATTTCAGCCGGATCGGATGAAATTTGCTTCTCTTAGAGGCCTCGCAAGCCAAATTTGGGTGTCCGTTTATATGGGTGCTATACGTAAAAGTGGACCGATATAGCTTATTTGCAATACCATCTGACCTACATCAATAACCACTACTTGTGCCAAGTTTCAAGTAGATAGCTTGTTTCGTTCGGAAGTTAGCGTGATTTCAACAGACGGACGGACGGACGGACATAGTCAGATCGACTCAGAATTTCACCACGACCCAGAATATATATATTTTATGGGGTCGTAGAGCAATATTTCGATGTGTTACAAACGGAATGACAAAGCTAATATACCACCCATCCTATGGTGGAGGGTATAAAAATTACAAAATTTTCTATAGAAATGAAATTTAGACAAAATTGTCAATGGAAATAAAATTTTAAGAAAATTTTCTATAGAAATAAAATTTTGACACAATTCTCCATAGAAATCAAATTTTGCCAAAAAATTCTATAGAAATAGAATTTTGATAAAATGTCCTATAGAAATAAAAGGTGAACGAAATTCAAATTTAAATAAAATTTAAACAAAATTTCCTGTAGAAATAAAATTTTCACAAAATTTTCTATAGAAACACAATTTTGATAAAGTTTTCTCTACAAAAAAAAAAAATTATTTGTTGTTTTGATCTCAGATTAAGAACCATTGCGTTGACTATCAACCAATTATCAAAATAAATTCGGGTAGTTCACTAAACCAAAAATGAACCACACTTGTAGTTTAGTCAACGTAATGGTTTTTAAGCTGAGATCAAAACAACATATATGATTAACGTACAGCCCAACAATAAAAAAACAAAACGAATGAAATAAAATGATGACAAAATTTTCAATAGAAAAATTTTGACAAAATTTTTAATAGAAAAAAAAAATTTGACAAAATTGTCTATAGAAAAATATTTTGACAAAATTTTCTAATAGAATTAAACTTTCTAATTTCTATAGAATTAAAATTTTGACAAAATTTTGTATAGAACAAAAATTTTGACAAAATTTTCTAAAAAAACTAAAATTTTGACAAAATTTTCTACAGATGTAAAATTGTGACAAAATTTTCTATAGAAATAAAACGTTAACAAAATTTTCTATGGAAATAAAACGTTAACAAAATTTTCTATAGAAATAAATTGTTGACAAAATTTTCTATAGAAATAAAATTTTGATAAAATTTTCTATAGAAATAAAATTTTGACAAAATTTTCTATAGATATAAAACGTTAACAAAATTTTCTATAGAAATGAAATGTTAAGAAAATTTTTTATAGAAATAAATTGTTGACAAAATTTTCTATAGAAATAAAATTTTGACAAAATTTCCTATAGAAATAATAGGTTGACAAAATTTTCTAAAAAATAACATTTTGAAAAAATTTTCTATAGTAATAAAATTTGGCAAAATTTTCTATAGAAAAAAAATATTGACAAATTTTTCTAAAATTATAAAATTTTGACAAAATATTCTATCCGAAATAAAATTTTGACATAATTTTCTAAACAAAAAAATAAAATTTGGACAAAATTTTATATTCCTCTGTTGGTTAAGCCACACTTGTAGTTTAGTCAATGTATGGTTTTAAGCTGAAATTAAAAACAACAACAATGATTAAAGAAAAAAAAAAAAACCAACAATAACAAAACAAAACGAATGAAAGAAAAGAAATGATATTTCGATGAAATTTTTTATAGAAATAAAATGCTGACAAAATATTCTATAAATATAAAATTTTGACAAAATTTTCTATAGGAATAAAATTTTAACAAAATTTTCTATAGAAATAATATGTTGACAAAATTTTCTATGATATAAGATTTTGGCAAACATTTTCTAAAAAAATTCAAAATTTCCTATAGAACTAAAATTTTGACCAAGTATTCCATATAAATTTTCTATAGAAATAATATTTTAACAAAATTTTCTATTCAAATAAGATTTTGACAAAATTTTCTTTAGAAATAAAATTTTGACAAAATTTTCGATAGAACTAAAATTTTTGACAAAATTTCCTAAAGAACTAAAATATAGACAAAATTTTCTACCGAAATAAGATTTTTTCAAAATTTTCTATAGAAATATTATTTGGACAAAATTTTCTATAGAAACAAAATTTTGACAAAATATTCTATAGATATAAAATTTTGACAAAATTTTCTATAGGAGTAAAATTTTGACAAAACTTTCTATATAAATAATATGTTGACAAAATTTTCTATAGGAATCAAAATTTTGACAAAATTTTCTATAGAAAAAAAATTGTGACAAAATTCCCTATAGAAATAAAATTAAAAAAAAAAATATTCTATAGAAATAAAGTTTTGACAAAATGTTTTTTAGGAATAAAGTTTTGACAAAATTTCCTATGGATATAAAATTTTTGGCAAAATTTTCTGTAGCAATAAAATTTTGACAAAATTTTCTATAGAAATAAAATTTTGGCAAAGTTTTCTTTGGAAATAAGATTTTGACAAAATTTTCGATAGAAATAAAATTTAGACATAATTTTCTATAAAAAGAAAATTTCTACAAAATAAAAATATTTTACAGAAATTAAAGTTTGACAAAATTTTCTATAGAAATAAAATTTTGACATTTTTTATACCCTGCGCCACACTGTGGAACAGGGTATTATAAGTTAGTGCATATGTTTGTAACACCCAGAAGGAGACGAGATAGGCCCATGATGTCTTTGGCAATAATGCTCAGGGTGGTCCCTGAGTCGATATAACCATGCCCGTCTGTCCGTCTGTCCGTCTGTCCGTCCGTCCGTCCGTCCGTCTGTCTGTGAACACATTTTTGTGATCAAAGTCTAGGTCGCAATTTATGTCCAATCGCCTTCAAATTTGGCACATGTTCCTAATTTTGGTCAGAATAGAACCCTATTGATTTTGGAAGAAATCGGTTCAGATTTAGATATAGCTCCCATATATATCTTTCGCCCGATATACTCTAATATGGACCCAGCAGCCAGAGTTTTATACCGATTTGCTTGAAATTTTGTACAAACATAACACTTGGTCGTATAGTCAAGTGAGCAAAATTTGATTGAAATCGGTTCATATTTAGATATAGCTCCCATATATAGCTTTCGCCCGATTTACACTCATATGACCACAGAGGCCAATTTTTTGCTCCGATTTTGTTGAAATTTTGCACAGGGAGTAGAATTAACATTGTAGCTTTGCGTGCCCAATTTGGTTGAAATCGGTTCAGATTTAGATATAGCTCCCATATATATGTTTTTCTGATTTCGACAAAAATGGTACAAATACCAACATTTTCCTTGTTAAATCGCCACTACTTAGTCGAAAAGTTGTAAAAATGACTCTTATTTTCCTAAACTTCTAATACGTATATATCGAGCGATAAATCATAAAAAAACTTTTGCGAAGTTTCCTTAAAATTGCTTCAGATTTAAATGTTTCCCATATTTTTATACCCACCACCATAAAATGGTGACGGGGGTATAATAAGTTTGTCATTCCGTTTGTAACACATCGAAATATCGATTTCCGACTATATAAAGTATATATATTCTTGATCAGGGAGAAATTCTAAGACGATATAAGCATGTCCGTCTGTCCGTCTGTCTGTCTGTCTGTCTGTCTGTTGTAATCACGCTACAGCCTTCAATAATGGCGCTATCGTCCCGAAATTTGGCACAGATTCGTTTTTTGTTTGCAGGCAGGTCAAGTTCGAAGATGGGCTATATCGGTCCAAGTTTTGATATAGTCCCCATATAAACCGACCTCCCTATTTGGGGTCTTGGGCTTATAAAAACCGTAGTTTTTATCAGATTTGCCTGAAATTGGAAATCTAGAGGTATTTTGGAACCATAAAGGGGTGTGTCGAAAATGGTCCGTATCGGTCCATGGTTGGGTATAGCCCCCATATAGACCGATCTCCCGATTTTGCTTCTTGGGCGTCTAGAAACTATATTTACTATCCGATTTGCCTGAAAGTGGAAATATAGAAGTATTTTGGAACCATAAAGAGGTGTGTCGAAAATGGTCCGTATCAGTCCATGTTTTGGTATAGCCCCCATATAGACCGATCTCTCGATTTTGCTTCTTGGGCGTCTAGAAACTATATTTACCATCCGATTTGCCTGAAATTGGAAATCTAGAGGTATTGTGGGACTATAAAGAGGTGTGTCGAAAATGGTCCGTATCGGTCCATGTTTTGGTATAGCCCCCATATAGACCGATCTCCCGATTTTGCTTCTTACGCGTCTAGAAACAGTATTTTCTATCCGATTTGTCTGAAATTGAAAATCTAGAGGTATTTTGCGACCATAAAGAGGTGTGTCGAAAATGGTCCGTATCGGTCCATGTTTTGATATAGCCCCCATATAAACCAACCTCCCGATTTGGAGTCTTGGGCCTATAAAAACCGTAGTTTTTATCCAATTTCTCTGATATTGAAAATATAGAGGTATTTAAGGACCATAAAAAGGTATGCCGAAAATGATGCCCATACGTTCATGTTTTGGTATAGCCCCCATATAGACCGATCTCCCGATTTTGCTTCTAGGTCTTCTAGAAACTATATTTACCGATTTGCCTGAAATTGGAAATCTAGAGGTATTTGAGGACCATAAAAAGGTGTGCCGAAAATGGTGCTCATCGGTCCATGTTTTGGTATAGCCCCCATATAGACTGATCTCCCGATTTTGCTTCTTGGGCTTCTAGAAACTATATTTTCTATCCGATTTTCCTGAAATTGAAAATCTAGAGTTGTTTTGGGACCATAAAATGGTGTGTCGAAAATAGTGCCCGTCGGTCCATGTTTTGGTATAGCCCCCATATAGACCGATTTCCCGATTTTGGGCTTCTAGAAACTATATTTACCATCCGATTTGCCTGAAATTCTTGAGCTTCTATAAACTTTATTTATTACCCGATTTGCCTGAAATTCGAAATCGAGATGTATTTTTAGACCACTAATAAGTGTGCCGAAATTGAGGTATATCGGGGTCCATTTTTTGGTATAACCCCCATATAGACGGATCTCTCGATTTTTACTTCTTGGGCGTATAGAGACTATATTTTTTAGCCGATTTGTTTGAAATTGAAAATCTGGAGGTATTTTAAGACTATAGTATAAAGAGACTATACTATAAGACTGGACTATAAAGAGGTGTGTCGAAAATGGTCCGTATCGGTCCATGTTTTGGTAGCGCCCCAATATAAATCGATCTCCCGGAATTTCCTTTTCTTATAAAGTATTTTCGTTTATTCAACGGTTGTCTCTAAAATTTGTGTCAAAAAAACTTTGCTTGTCTTAAATTACGTTTCTCAAAAAAGAAAACACTTCTTTCATGGTCATGAAAATTGCTTGAAACTGAAAGTAGAATTTCCAGATTTAACTCATCGCATTTGTGTAAATAATGGCGGAAAAAATCTACAGATTTAAGATTTCAAATCAAGGCGTAATTTCATCATATACACGATATGTTTATAATTCTCTAAAACTCAAACAAAATTGGTTCTCATAAATCCAGAATCTGATCTGGTCTTCATAGGTAAAATCTTTAAAGTTTGTCTGCGGGAAAAGACTTGCTTGGGAGAAGATTTGTCATCAAACCCCCTACAATTTCTATATATTATCAAGTAACCCACTACGACGAAGAGTTTTCAAAGTAAACTATTATAAAGGGTGATTTGTTAAGAGCTTGATAACTTTTTTAAAAAAAAAAACGCAAAATCTCATCGGTTCTTTATTTGAAACGTTAGATTGGTCCATGACATTTACTTTTTGAAGATAATTTCATTTAAATGTTGACCGCGGCTGCGTCTTAGGTGGTCCATTCGGAAAGTCCAATTTTGGGCAACTTTTTCGAGCATTTCGGCCGGAATAGCCCGAATTTCTTCGGAAATGTTGTCTTCCAAAGCTGGAATAGTTGCTGGCTTATTTCTGTAGACTTTAGACTTGACGTAGCCCCACAAAACATAGTCTAAAGGCGTCAAATCGCATGATCTTGGTGGCCAACTTACCGGTCCATTTCTTGAGATGAATTGTTCTCCGAAGTTTTCCCTCAAAATGGCCATAGAATCGCGAGCTGTGTGGCATGTAGCGCCATCTTGTTGAAACCACATGTCAACCAAGTTCAGTTCTTCCATTTTTGGCAACAAAAAGTTTGTTAGCATCGAACGATAGCGATCGCCATTCACCGTAACGTTGCGTCCAACAGCATCTTTGAAAAAATACGGTCCAATGATTCCACCAGCGTACAAACCACACCAAACAGTGCATTTTTCGGGATGCATGGGCAGTTCTTGAACGGCTTCTGGTTGCTCTTCACTCCAAATGCGGCAATTTTGCTTATTTACGTAGCCATTCAACCAGAAATGAGCCTCATCGCTGAACAAAATTTGTCGATAAAAAAGCGGATTTTCTGCCAACTTTTCTAGGGCCCATTCACTGAAAATTCGACGTTGTGGCAGATCGTAAGTCTACTCATGATGAAATGTCAAAGCATACTGAGCATCTTTCTCTTTGACACCATGTCTGAAATCCCACGTGATCTGTCAAATACTAATGCATGAAAATCCTAACCTCAAAAGAATCACCCTTTATTTGATTCATGGTGGTGGGTATTTAAGATTCGGCCCGGCCGAATTTACTGCTTTATATACTTGTTTTTACTAACTTTGTGTTCCACCCTAGTGCATTAGCCGACTTAAATTTTGAGTCTATAGATTTTGTAGAAGTCTATCAAATTCTGTCCAGATCGAGTGATATTTAAATGTATGTTTTTGGGACAAACGTTTTTATATAGCCCCCAAGACATTTGACGGATGTGATATGGTATCGAAAATTTAGATCTACAAAGTGGTGCAGGGTATAATATATTCGGCCCCGCCTGACTTTAGACTTTCCTTACTTGTTTTTTTTTTTTTGCTAAATTGGGAAAGGTTTGCTGGGTATAAATCAAGCAGACATGTATAAACATCATTGTATGGTATTGCTTGTGTATTTGTGTGTGTATTAATGTGCTTTAGTTTTATTCCATTTGTATTATACACTTCACATGTATAAACAAATAAACATAAATAAATAAAATTTTCTATAGACATAACATTTTTGGCAAAATTTTCTGTAACAATAACGTTTTGACAAAATTTTCTATAGAAATAAAATTTTGACAAAATTTTCTTTGGAAATAAGATTTTGACTAAATTTTCAATAGAAATAAAATTTAGACATAATTTACTATAAAAAAAAATTTCTACAAAATAAAAATATTCTATAGAAATTAAAGTTTGACAAAATTTTCTATAAGAATTAAAATTTGACAAAGTTTTCTATAATAATTTCTATAATAATTTTCTCTGGAAATAAAATTTTTACATTTTTTTTGGCTAAATTGCGAAAGTTTTGCTGGGTATAAATCAAGCAGACATATATAAACATCATTGTATGGTATTGCTTGTGTATTTGTGTGTGTATTAATGTGTTTTAGTTTTATTCCATTTGCAAATATTATACACTTCACATGTATAAACAAATAAACACTCTCACTTACACAAACACACACACACACAAAATCACAGACACACTTTCATATGCATGAGTAAAAGCTTTAGTTTGTGCTGCTTTTAGCGATTTTTCTATCCATATCTCTGTGATGGCAGCAGTCAATGGAGATTGGGAGATTTATTTTCATAGATTTGTTTTGTATCCGCATTATATCTGCATTCGAAATCCACCATTGCCATAAATGAGGGGACTTTGAATAGTTTCGTTGGTTTGTTTTTACATCGTAAAAATACAGAACAGAAGCAATGGCACTATGACAACAAAAACATACAAAAAGCAACAACATCAGTGATATTTTAAAATTGTAGTGTTTTTGTATGAAATGTAAACCAAAATTCATATCAGGGAAATATGGATTGTGGGCTTGTGGACATTTTTTTTCTTCGGCTCCATTATATAGATTTATAGATAAATGTAAATTATTCAGTGTGTTCTTTTGTTGTTGTTGTTGTTGTTTTTGTTTATTGAATATTCCACGCATTGTGAATGAAAAGCCTTTGTGATCAACCTCAGTAGTTGTCGATTTGCATTTTATTTTTATCATATAAACAGAGTAATGACTATTAAAATATCCCCATAATAATGCCTTGATTATTATTTAATGCAATTTTGTTGATGAGTATTATTATTATTATTATTGTTATTACGAGTACTATAAAAATCAAATAAATAGGAATATATAATTGAAGTGGTTTTTTTAATAGAGGATTATCAATAGTACAAAGTAAAACGGAATCAATAGTACAACATGACGGAAATAACATCAAATTTTAGAATTACTTTAGATTTGTTCGAATGGTTTTCAAAGGCCCGAAAAAAGCCATCACACGCATCACAAAAGTGACTTTCGGCGATATTCTGTTTTATTGCCTGCAAAGTGTCATCTTGAGATAATCGATTATTTTTAACTTTTACTCCAAAGCAACCCAAATGCAAAAATTCAATGGACTGGATCCTATTGAAATGTCTTTGGTTATCGGTTGAAATTTTTTTCTGTCAAGGGCTTCAATATTGTCTGTAGGACATTTTCCCAATAATATTCGTCATTTATTTTGACGCGCCGCTCGATGAATATGAGCGGGGAACGACCATGGTGTGGAACACAATGTTAGTAAAAAACAAATGAGGAAAGTCTAAAGTCGAGCGGAGCCGACTATATTATACCCAACACCAATTTGTAGATCCAAATTTTCGATATCATATCCAATCCGTCAAATGTGTTGGCCGACTATATTATACCCTGCACCACTTTGTAGATCTAAATTTTCGATTCCATATCACATCCGTCAAATGTGTTGGGGCTATATATAAAGGTTTGTCCCAAATACAAACATTTAAATATCACTCGATCTGGACAGAATTTGACTTTACTCCTCCTCAGAAACCCAATTTGACTACACCAATGGTCTTGGTAAACCAACAAACCGATATAAAATAAATTTAAATTTTCTTGTTATATTCATACATTGGATAACTAAATATTTTCTGCAGCAAATTCGACTTCAACATCCTTCGTACATTGCATTTGACTATGACACTTGCAACTTAAACTTAAGAATTTAAATGAATTATATTCTTGCATATAAATTCGGTTATCTCTTTTTACGGTCACCGAATTCAATTGCACCAGAAGAAAATAGAGTGGACTTGGAAAACTAGTCCTTCCGGATAACCTCATCTCAAAATTAAAGCTCTTTGAAGAATTCATAAACTTTGCCAGCACAAAACTTTTACTATCCCTCATAAATAACATTTGGTGAATGCTACAGAACAATCGCAGCAGTAGCCAAATCTAAAATACGTTGAAAGTTTTCAACACAAAAAATATTCCCCTATGAGTTGGTAAACTTAAAATTTAATAAAAGATAGCACACAAATGAAATATAAAGCAAAAAAAAAAATTCGAAAAAAAACGGAGATGGAAATAACAATCAAACTATGATGGAAGGTAGACATATAGAGTTGTCCTGGGTTAACCACAATTCCATGTATTACCATAGACCAAACAGCAGGATAAAATTTCTCAGGATAAAGAAAACAAAAAAAAATCGTTATGTTGTTGAGGTAGAACATGAGCAATTTATGTTAGGTTAGTGGACTATACAAAGTTCTTCATGAATCCTTGAGGTGGCCAAAGTGGTCCACACTACATGCTTTGAAACTCTCTCACACTATGGCTTAGTCTTAGACATGACAGTAAGCGTGCTAAATCTAGAAAAAGCAACCAACCCACGTTACTTGTCTCAAGTGTCTAATGGGTAAATAAGCCAACGTTACTTGCTTCCTTCCTCACACCCACAGAAAGAGACAGAGAGAGATGACAAAAAAGTCTTACTTCCATATTTATGAAGAATGTGTCCAAAAGAAGTAAACAAAAATACACCTTCACAACACCCCCATTACCTTAAGAGACACAAAGACAACATCAGACAGACAGACAGGTGGAAAAGTTTTATTCGCCAAAAGTCCGACATAAGATTTCTTGTTAAAGTAGACAATTTAGTGCCCATTATCTATTTGCTATTCTGAATGTGACATTCATTTTAACAGTCGGTGACAGTAATGTCAAATCTTTGGACAAAAATTAATAAAGTTAACAAACTTAAATGGAGTAGGAAATTCACTATCCTTAATAAAAAAATTTGTAATGAGAAATAAAAAAGTCGATTTTTTCGACTTGACGATTTTTTGCAAAAATTAAAAGCGTCTACATAGGGATTGCCGACTTTTGCCATAATATAATTTGGACTATGGGAACCACGGTAATGCAATGGTCAGCAGGCCCGCCTTGCATTCACAGGGTCATGGGTTCCAACCCAGTTTCGACTAAACACCAAAAAGTTAGTACATTTATGAGTGTTTCAAAACTTCTCTAAGTGGTTTCACTGCAATGTGGAACGCCGTTCGGACTCGGCTATAAAAAGGAGGTCCCTTGTCATTGAGCTTAACATGGAATCGGGCAGCACTCAGTGATAAGAAAGAAGTTCACCAATGTGGTATTACAAAGGACTGAATAGTCTAAGTAAGCCTGATACATCGGGCTGCCATCTAACCTAACCTAATTTGTCCTATAAGGAATTTAACAAAGTACAATTTTCGATTTTCCCATCTTAGTTCTTTAAATTATAGTCGTAAAATGGACTTTACGATTTTTCCAAGTTTGAAAAAGTTAACTTTTCGACTTTTTTATTTTTCGACTTTTTCCAAATTCAAGTTGGTGATTCCCCGAACTTCAAGATATTTATAAAATTCGTAATAGACGACTTTATTATTTGACTGTTGCGAAATCCGATTTTCTGACTTTACGATTTTTGCAGAGTTTGAAAAAATTGACCTTCCTTGGTCAACTATGTATCATCTACTATATTTTTGCAAAAAAAAAAAAATTATTTCTACATAAAATTTTGTCAAAATTTTATTTCTATAGAAAATTTTGTCAAAATTTTATTTTTATAGAAAATTTTGTCAAAATTTTATTTCTATAGAAAATTTTATCATAATTTTATTTCTATAGAAAATTTTTTCAAAATATTATTTCTATAGAATATTTTGTCAAAATTTTATTTCTATAGAAAATTTTGTCAAAATTTTATTTCTATAGACAATTTTGTCAAGATTTTATTTGTATAGAAAATTTTGTCAAAATTTTATTTCTATGGAAAATTTTGTCAAAATTTTATTCTATAGACAAATTTGTCAAAATTTTATTTCTATAGATAATTTTGTCAAGATTTTATTTCTATAAAAAATTTTGTCTAAATTTTATTTCTATAGAAAATTTTGCAAGATTTTATTTCTATAGAAAATTTTGTCAAAATTTTATTTCTATAGAAAATTTTGTTAAAATTTTATTTCTATAGAAAATTTTATCAAAATTTTATTTATATAGAAAATTTTGTCAAAATTTTATTTATATAGAAAATTTTTTTCAAAATATTATTTCTATAGAATGTTTTGTCAAAATTTTATTTCTATAGAAAATTTTGTCAAGATTTTATTTCTATAGAAAATTTTGGCAAGATTTTATTTCTATAGAAAATTTTGTCAAAATTTTACTTCTATAGAAAATTTTGTTAACATTTTATTTATATAGAAAATTTTATCAAAATTTTATTTCTATAGAAATTTTTGTCAAAATTTTATTTCTATAGAAAATTTTGTTAAAATTTTATTTCTATAGAAAATTTTGTCAAAATTTTATTTCAATAGAAAATTTTGTCAAAATTTTATTTATATAGAAAATGTTTTCAAAATATTATTTCGATAGAATATTTTGTCAAAATTTTATTTCTATAGAAAATTTTGTCAAAATTTTATTTATATAGAAAATTTTGTCAAAATTTTATTTATATAGAAAATTTTGTCAAAATTTTATTTCTATAGAAAATTTTGCCAAAACTTTATTTCTTTAGAAAATTTTGTCAAAATTTTATTTCTATAGAAAATTTTGTCAAATTTTTATTTCTATAGAAAATTTTGTTAAAATTTTATTTCTAGACAATATTTTGCCAAAATTGTGTTTCTATAGAAAATTTTGTCAAACGAATTATATACATATTTAATCGGCATTTTTTTGTTTGTTTAATATATATCCGTATGCACTAACTTACAATTTAGAATTTACAATTTAGGTGTTAAGTAGTTTTAAAATATGTTGTCATCGGCAATTGTTACCACAGCGCAAGTAATTCGATTGTGGATGAGAGTCTGTAGCCAATTTACCAATTTCTGGCAAATAGAATAAAAACTACAGATTCGAGAAGCCCAAGACCCCAAATCGGGTGATTTGGTTGAAAATTTGGATACCCAATTGAAACAGATGTCCGATGATCTTAAAGATGCTTAAATGCCGAGACAACAGTGGTCCAATTATATAAATTGGAAAAATTCTATATGCCCAAAAATGCATGAGACATTTAAAAGAGATTCGGAAACATCATTTCGATCGGCCTATTATAATTGATCGTAAACATTTGTGGAGTGATTCATTGATCTTTTTGTATTATTGTATCTGTGTAAGTTATCGTTTTGTCACACTTATTTCAAATAAATATCAAAACCTGGACCGATATAGTCCATCTTTGAACTTGACCTGCCTGCAAACAAAAAACGAATCTGTGCCAAATTTCATGTCGATAGCGTCATTATTGAAGGCTGTAGCGTGATTACAACAGACAGACGGACAGGGTTATATCGTCTTAGAATTTCTCTCTGTTCAAGAATATATTTACTTTGTAGAGTCGGAAATTGATATTTCGATGTGTTACAAAGGGAATAACAAACTTATTATAACCCCATCACCGTTATTTGGTGATGGGTATAAAAAAGATTAGTCACGAAAATAGCGGAACTAGCACTTGTGTACCTTCATTGTTGGCAGAAAAAGCCTCATTGCCATGCTAAAAATAATGCCTTTTGCGCCAAAAAACCTTTTCTCCCTGGGTCAAAGCTTCTGCGTAAATTTACGACAGTAACCGTTTATAATTATTATTTGAAAAATTTTCTTAGATATGCCAAAGACCTCAAGTTAATGGGGACTGTATAAAATATAAAATAATTTCAACGAAAATTATTTTCAATTTAATTTTGCACCTGAAACATTTTTACTTATATTTCCCCCTGATATTCGCTCAACTTCTATAGTACCTTAAATCTAAAAAAAATGTGATAAAATACCAATACCCATAAAATCGATGACAAAACATGTAAAACCAAAAACAATATCGAGAAACATAAAAAACCTCCTAAAAATATATAATAAGAAAAAGTTTTTGTTTTCATTCCTAAGAAAGACATGATGTCTAGCAGTAATGAACAAAGAAAACAAGAAAACAAAAACGAAACTTGATGAAGTAAAAGATATTTTATGGCAAACAAACTGAAAAAAAACGCCGGCTACGTCTGCGAAATAAAAAATGATACTTCAAGACGCTGAGCAATGGCAGCTAAGAAAGTAAATGAAAGAATTGGCAACAAGACCAGATTGCAGTAGACGAAATTGTGGTTAAGAAAAAAGAAAAAAAAAACGCTTTCGTGTATATTTTGCCAAGAGCCAAAAACAAAAATCTCTTACCTGCATTATGTTAACGATTTGTGTGAGCACAAGCTAGGTGGTTGACTTACAAACTGCGTAGACAAATTGTAAGAAAATATGACTTACACCTAAATATGAGGTCTTTAAGGATTTGCAACAAAATGTCATTATTGTAATGTGTGGTGAGCAGCAGAAATACACTGAGGAATATTCCATATTCCATAATTCTTAAAATGATAAAGGCATTTAATTTGGGATTTCTTAGATCAGTTCTAAAACTGTCTTAAGAATAAGAAAAAGTTTTAAATATCCACCACCATAGAATGCGGATATAATAAGTTTGCCATATAGGATGGCTGATATGTAAAACAATAAAGTAAAGCGATTTTTTGTTTTTTAATTTTTTACACCCTCCACAGTTTGGATATTTTTTACTCCCTCCGCCGCTTGGATATTCCACCGAACATCCCAGCAATTCTGGAACATAGCGGTTCGTAATTATATTTAGATTCCATAAAAGCAGATCTTCAAATTTTACTGACGGAGCTAAATTTTATGAGATCAGTTTCCCACAACAACCATGCACAATATCCTGATTTGACCTGATTTGGAGGAGTAAATTTGAACCGATTCGTTTCGAATTTGGCCCTCTAAGTACCAAACATGAAATTAAGTGAAATGTCTTCAATCACGAAATGATAGTATCAATCGCAGTTTTAATAGGACATACAAAATATTAATAGGACATTAAAAAACTAATTAATTTGATTTATTTTTTTTTTAAATTTATTCCATTAAAAATTTAAAATGTTGATTGCCAAAATCAAATTGCCAAAATCAATTAATTTTTTAACCGATGCAAGTTAAAATTTAATTTATGTCGATTGGAGAACTCAATTTTTAAATTGATTCAATTAAATGTTTTGTTAAACTTCAATCAAAATTCCAATTAATTTTTTAATTAAATCAGGTAACAATTAATTGAGTTTTGAAACCGACATCGGTTAAATTTTTTAATAATAATAATTTAATAATAATAATAAAAATCATGAAAATGTTCACTCATTTTTATACCCTCCACCATAGGATGGGGGTATATTAACTTTATCATTCCGTTTGTAGCACATCGAAATATTGCTCTCAGACCCCATAAAATATATATATCTTCTGGATCGTGGTGAAATTCTGAGTCGATCTGAGCATGTCCGTCCGTCCGTCTGTTGAAATCACGCTAACTTCCGAACGAAACCAGCTATCGACTTGAAACTTGTCACAAGTAGTTGTTATTGATGTAGGTCGTATGGTATTGCAAATAGGCTATATCGGTCCACTTTTACGTATAGCCCCCATATAAACGAACCCCCAAATTTGGCTTGCGATTGCTCTAAGAGAAGCAAATTTCATCCGATTCGGCTGAAATTGTGTACATGGTGTTGGCATATGGTCTCTAGCAACCATGCAAAAATTGGTCCACATCGGTACATAATTATATATAGCCCCCATATAAACCGATCCCCCGATTTGGCTTGCGGAGCCTCTAAGAGAAGCAACTTTCATTCGATCCGGCTGAAATTTGGTGCATGGTGTTAGTATATGGTCTCCAAGAACCATGCAAAAATTGGTCCACATCGGTCAATAATTATATATAGCCCCCATATAAACCGATCCCCCGATTTGGCTTGCGGTGCCTCTAAGAGAAGCAAATTTTATCCGATCCGGCTGAAATTTGGTACATGATGTTAGTACATGGTATCTAACAACCATGAAAAAATTGGTCCACATCGGTCCATAATTATAAAGGGTGATTCTTTTGAGGTTAGGATTTTCATGCATTAGTATTTGACAGATCACGTGGGATTTCAGACATGGTGTCAAAGAGAAAGATGCTCAGTATGCTTTGACATTTCATCATGAATAGACTTACGATCTGCCACAACGTCGAATTTTCAGTGAATGGGCCCTAGAAAAGTTGGCAGAAAATCCGCTTTTTTATCGACAAATTTTGTTCAGCGATGAGGCTCATTTCTGGTTGAATGGCTACGTAAATAAGCAAAATTGCCGCATTTGGAGTGAAGAGCAACCAGAAGCCGTTCAAGAACTGCCCATGCATCCCGAAAAATGCACTGTTTGGTGTGGTTTGTACGCTGGTGGAATCATTGGACCGTATTTTTTCAAAGATGCTGTTGGACGCAACGTTACGGTGAATGGCGATCGCTATCGTACGATGCTAACAAACTTTTTGTTGCCAAAAATGGAAGAACTGAACTTGGTTGACATGTGGTTTCAACAAGATGGTGCTACATGCCACACAGCTCGCGATTCTATGGCCATTTTGAGGGAAAACTTCGGAGAACAATTCATCTCAAGAAATGGACCGGTAAGTTGGCCACCAAGATCATGCGATTTGACGCCTTTAGACTATTTTTTGTGGGGCTACGTCAAGTCTAAAGTCTACAGAAATAAGCCAGCAACTATTCCAGCTTTGGAAGACAACATTTCCGAAGAAATTCGGGCTATTCCGGCCGAAATGCTCGAAAAAGTTGCCCAAAATTGGACTTTCCGAATGGACCACCTAAGACGCAGCCGCGGTCAACATTTAAATGAAATTATCTTCAAAAAGTAAATGTCATGGACCAATCTAACGTTTCAAATAAAGAACCGATGAGATTTTGCAAATTTTATGCGTTTTTTTTTTTTTAAAAAAGTTATCAAGCTCTTAACAAATCACCCTTTATATAGCCTCCATAAAAACCGATCAACAAATTTGACCTCCGGCGCCTCTAAGAGAAGCAAATTTCATCCGATCCGGCTGAAATTTGGTACATTGTGTTAGTATATGGTCTTTAACAACCATGCAAAAATTGGTCCACATCGGTCCATAATTCTATATATAGCCTCCATAAAAACCGATCCCCAGATTTGGCTTGTGGAG
The DNA here is from genome assembly GCF_050003625.1 of Haematobia irritans. Lineage (NCBI taxonomy): Eukaryota > Metazoa > Arthropoda > Insecta > Diptera > Muscidae > Haematobia > Haematobia irritans. The sequence goes on along the minus strand of NC_134399.1, from coordinate 200,553,120 downwards.
ACTCTAAGAGAAGCAAATTTCATCCGATCCGGCTGAAATTTGGTACATTGTGTTAGTATATAGTCTTTAATGACCATGCAGAAATTGGTCCACATCGGTCCATAATTATATATAGACCCCATATAAACCGATCACCAGATTTGACCTCCGGAGCCTCTTGGAAGAACAAAATTCAACTGATTCAGTTGAAATTTGGTACGCGGTGTTACTATATGGCCGCAAACACCAGTGCAAAAATTGGTCGAAATCGGTCCATAATTATATATAGCCCCCGTAAAGACCGATCCCCAGATTTGAACTCCGGAGCCCCTTGGAAGACCAAAATTCATCCGATTCGGTTGAAATTTGGTACGTGATGTTAGTGTATGGTATCCAACAACAATGCAGGAATTGGTTCATATCAGTCCATAATTATATACAGCGCACATATAAACCGATCCTCAGATTTGACCTCCGGTGCCTTTTGGAGAAGCAAAATTCATCCGATCTGATTGAAATTTGGTACGTGGTGGTAGTATATGATATCTAACATGCCAAAAGTGGTCCATATTAGTCCATAATCATATATAGCCCCATATAAACCGATCCCGAGATTTGGTTTTGGAGCCTCTTGGAGGAGAAAATTTCATACGAGTCATTTGAAATTTGGGACATTGTGCTAGAATATGGCCGTTAACAACCATGCCTAAGTAGGTTCATATCGGTCTATAGCTAGATATAGCCCTCAGATAAATCGATCCCAAATCACATAATAATTGGTCCATATCAAGTTCATAATTATATATAGCCCACATATAAGCGACCCCCATATTTCAATTCTGGCTCTCTACGTACCGTGCAAAAGTCCATATCGATTCGTAATTATTTGTAGATTTTCCTCTACATACTTTTTACACCCACCACCATAGAATGGTGACGGGGGTATAATAAGTTTGTCATTCCGTTTGTAACACATCGAAATATCGATTTCCGACTATATAAAGTATATATATTCTTGATCAGGGAGAAATTCTAAGACGATATAACGATGTCCGTCTGTCCGTATGTCTGTCTGTTGTAATCACGCTACAGTCTTCAATAATGAAGCAATCGTGATGAAATTTTGCACAAACTCGTCTTTTGTCTGCAGGCAGATCAAGTTCGAAGATGGGCTATATCGGTCCATATAAACCGACCTCCCGATTTTGGGTATTGGGCTTATAGAAATCGTAGTTTTTATCCAATTTGCCTGAAATTTGAAATCTAGAGGTATTTTATGACCATAAAGAGGTGTGCCAAAAATTGTGAGTATCGGTCCATATTTTGGTATAGCCCCCATATAGAACGATCTCCCGATTTTACTTCTTGGGCTTATAGAAACCACAGTTTTTATTCAATTTACCTGAAATGAGAAATCTAGAGGTATTGTAGGACCACAAATACGTGTGCCAAAAATTGTGAGTATCGGTCCATATTTTGGTATAGCCCCCATATAGACCGATCTCCCGATTTTACTTCATGGGCTTATATAAACCGCAGTTTTTATTCAATGTACCTGAAATTGGAAATCTAGAGGTATTGCAGGACCACAAATACGTGTGCCAAAAAATGTGAGTATAGGTCCATGCTTTGGTATGGTCCCCATATAAAACGACCTCCCGATTTGGGGTCTTGGGCTTATAGAAACCGTAGTTTTTATCCAATTTGTCTGAAATTGGAAATCTAGAGGTATTTTAGGACCATAAAGAGGTGTGCCGAAAATGGTGAGTATCGGTCCATATTTTGGTATAGCCCCCATATAGACCGATATCCCGATTTTACTTCTTGGGCTTCTAGAATCCGAAGTTTTTATCCTATTTGCCTGAAATTGGAAATCTAGAGGCATTTTCGGGTCATAAAGAGGTGTGCCGAAAACAGTGAGTATCGGTCCATATTTTAGTATAGCCCCCATAAGAACGATCTCCCGATTTAACTCCTTGGGTTTCTAGAAACCGTAGTTTTTATCTGATTTGCCTGAAATTGTAAATATTCTGGTATTTTAGACTCACAAAAACGTGTATCGGATTAAGTTTTTATCGGTCCATTTGGTAATGCCTCCATATAGACCGACTTCACTTTTTTAGGGTGTAGAAGGCGCACTGATCATGAAAATTGCTTGAAACTCAATGTAAAATTTCCAGATTTTACTTCTACAGATTTAAGATTTCAAATCAAGACGTTATTTTATAATTTTCTTGCACACTTACAAGAGATGTTAATGATTCCTCTAAAACTCAAACAAAAATGGTTCTTATAAATCCAGAATCTGGTATAGTCCTCATAGGTGAAATCTTTAAATTTATCTTCGGGAAGTGTCCTCAAGCCCTCCTGAAATTTCAAAGGAGACTCTAATATTTGGTTCATGGTGGTGGGTATTTAAGATTCGGCCCGGCCGAACTTAGTGCTGTATATACTTGTTTTGTCTAATATATACCACGTATGGACTAACTCACAATTTAGAAAACGACTTAAGATACCACAACCCAAGTAATTCGATTGTGGATGACAGTCTTTCGTAGAAGTTTCTACGCAATCCATGGTGGAGGGTACATAAGATTCGGCCTGGCCGAACTTACGGCCATATATACTTGTTTTAGTATAACATACATAGTTAATTGTCCAGACAGCACCTTATAACCGTAGCCTTAGGCGATTTTTAATATATTTAAATATCTAAAAATATACCACATCGAAGCAAGTTTCCCTTTCCCGGGAAATTCGAAAAAAATTCCCGATTTCCCGGGAATGGAAAAAGTCCGGGAAAAAACCTAGTCTTTAGTAGAATTTTGTACGCAATCCATGGTGGAGGGTACATAAAATTCGGCCTGGCTGAACTACCAGCCTCGCTGTTTAATGCAGATCACATTCTTTATTTTCGACTTTATTTTGGTATCAGATCGGTCAGCCTTGCGTATAAGTACTGGGTGTCACACATATACGTTACGAATACGCTCCGGTGTACCGTCGATATTTCAATACAATTAGACTATATCATACACCATGGTGATGGGTAATACGATGAGTTTGTCAATTCATTTCTAAAGTTCACTCCAAACAATGGCAATTCCGAGACGATGTAGTTAGTTTAGTCGCACTGTAATTTTTTTCATACCATTATTTATTTTAGCATATATTTCGATTGCAGATAGGTGAATTTTATTTAATTTGTTTTTATTCATTTTGGCATATATTTCGATTACAGGTACGGTTGCCATATGAGTAAACTATAATTTACCAAAATTTTAAGAAAATTCTATCACATTTAAAAATATTTTCTCCGTGTATCGCAAATTTCCTTAAAACAATGCTCGTACTAAAGCGACGGCCAGACCACCATTAAAATCAGCTTGAAACATAGAGCGTGTAACTAATGGCGCTTGAGTCATTGCACTCTTAAGCACATTAAGTAATTTCCATGTGCATTATATGAAACGTACGTAGACTGTGTTACATTGTTGTGTACTGACAAGGCAAAATGTGGATGATAAATGTGTGCAATGGCAATGGGGGAAATGCTAAAGTCAGTTATTTTTTTCTTGAGTATCAGGTAACAATTTTGCACTTCTTGATATTTTTACTAATTTTGAACTTTTCTAAGTGCATTTACAGGGGCTAAATACTTAATAATTCTGTGGTCACTTGACCAGTGCAAAAGTATAGGATAGGAAAGAATGACATTTTCATGTCATGGCACCGGATAAAGTGACCCACAAATGAAACAAAGTTCTAATTGTTGGGTAATGCTTCATTAGAAATTAGATACCAAGGATAATCAACACAAAGCAAATGTAGGTTAGGTTAGGTTGAAAGGAGGTTCCAGATTACCCCGTCGCATGTCGGTGACGTACACATAATCCAATATACGGCTTGTTATTATTTTTTTCATCGCGCCTTTTTATTCTAGGAACTCGGTGTCCTTAACGAATTCCCTAATTTGTGTCCAGTGCCTGTTTCCAACCCACGGTCCCGAATCACCTCTTCACCGCTAAGGTTAACTCTTGCCTCAGTAAAGGCAGGACAGTAACATAGTCAGTATTCCAAGGTCTGATCATCCTCACAACACACCCAACATGCACCATATTCTGCAGCTCCTTTTCGGTACCGATGTGCTCTCTATTGTAGGCGTAAAATTATTATTGCTATGGCTCTCTTAAATGTCGCCCCTCCCTCTTTGAGTAGTTCTACAGACTTTTTCTTGCCTGGGTCACCCCAAAGTAGTTCGTCGGCCTTCCGACTGTCGCATTAGTCAGCATCACTTTATATTTCTCATAGGCTTTGCGTTCTCAAAGTTCACTTCCATAAGCGTTGTGGCTTTTATCGCGATTTCAATTGTCTTTCCATTGCCTTTCAATTGCCTTTTCTATCGTATTCCGGGTATTCGTTGGTCATCCTTTTTATACACTGCGCCACACTGTGGAACAGGGTATTATAAGTTAGTGCATATGTTTGCAACACCCAGAAGGAGACGAGATAGACACATGGTGCCTTTGACAAAAATGCTTAGGGTGGGCTCCTGAGTCGATATAGCCATGTCCGTCTGTCCGTGAACACATTTTTGTAACCAAGGGATTAGGTAGTAATTTAAGCCCAATCGACTTCAAATTTGGCACAAGTATGTGTTTTGGGTCAAAATAGAACCCTATTGATTTTGGAAGAAATCGGTTCAGATTTAGATATAGCTCCCATATATATCTTTCGCCCGATATGCACTTATACGGCCCTAGAAGCCTGAGTATTACCCCAATTTGGTTGAAATTTTGCACTAGGAGTTCAATTAGTAGTGTAGTCTAGTGTGCCAAATTTTATTGAAATCGGTTCAGATTTAGATATAGCTCCCATATATATCGTTCGCCCGATTTACACTCATATGACCACAGAGGCCAATTTTTTGTTCCGATTTAGTTGAAATTTTGCACAGGGAGTAGAATTAGCATTGTAGCTATGCGTGCCACATTTGGTTGAAATCGGTTCAGATTTAGATATATCTCCCGTATATAGCTTTCGCCAGATTTACACTCATATGACCACAGAGACCATTTTTTAACTCCGATTTAGTTGAAATTTTGCACAGAGAGTATAATTAGCATTGTAGCTATGCGTGCCAAATTTGCTTGAAATCGGTTCAGATTTAGATATATCTCCCATATATAGCTTTCGCCCGATTTACACTCATATGACCACAGAGGCCAAACTTTAACTCCGATTTAGTTGAAATTTTGCACAGGGAGTAGAATTAGCATTGTAGCTATGCGTGCCAAATTTGGTTGAAATCGGTTCAGATTTAGATATAGCTCCCATATATATGTTTTTCCGATTTTAACAAAAATGGTCAACATACCAACATTTCCCTTGTAAAATCGCCACTGCTTAGTCGAGAAGCTGTAAAAATGACTCTTATTTTCCTAAACTTCTATTACATATATATTGAGCGATAAATCATAAATAAATTTTTGCGATGTTTCCTTAAAATTGCTTCAGATTTAAATGTTTCCCATAGTTTTTTACTAATATTGTGTTCCACCCTAGTGCATTAGTCGACTTAAATTTTGAGTCAATAGATTTTGTAAAAGTCTATCAAATTCTTCCAGATCGAGTGATATTTAAATGTATGTATTTGGGACAAACCTTTATATATAGCCCCCAACACATTTGACGGATGTGATATGCTATCGAAAATTTAGATCTACAAGGTGGTGCAGGGTATAATATAGTCGGCCCCGCCCGACTTTAGACTTTCCTTACTTGTTAATTATAATACGGTTCATGGTCGAACCGTAATGCTTGCTATTGCCCCCATTACCCTCCGGCAATATGTTAAAATGTTCACGTTTTGTGGCATCGTGCTATATTGGAGTCATTTTACACATTCCGTTTTGGCACGCACTTTTCTCTGCAGGATTGGGTGGGGTGGTACAGTAATCGGAATACGGAATCTTGGGTTTTGAGTCCTCCACATACCCTTGCGTATACGTACTTGGTAGTAAACGTATACATTACGAATACGCTCCGGTGTACCATTCATAGATGAAAACAACTATGATTTACACAGTCTTACACAAGTTTACATACCCTTGAGTTTTTAACCTTCTAACTAAGCATGATTCTTGTTGTTGTTGTTGTTGTTGTTGTTGTTTATAAGCCACACCAACAAAAAAATCTTAAACATTAACAAATATTTTGTTTTTCAAATTATTTTACAACAACCGGGCCGAATCTTAAATACCCACCACCATGAATCAAATATAATAGTTTCCTTTGAAAATTACAGGGGGGTTTGATGACAGATCAGTTCAACCAGTACGCTTCCCACAGATAAATGTAAAGATTTTACCTATGAAGACTAGATCAGATTCTGAATTTATAAGAACCATTTTTTGTTTGAGTTTTAGAGGAAACATAAACATCTCTTGTAAGTGGGCAAGAAAATGATGAAATAACGCCTTGATTTGAAATCTAAAATCTGTGAATTTTCGTCCCAATTATTTAAATGACTACGAGAAGTAAAATCTGGAAATTTCGCTTTCAGTTTCAAGCAAATTTTAATGATCAGTGCGCCTTCTATACCCTCAATAAGTGAAATTGGTCTATATCGAAGCCTTACCAAATGGACCGATAAAACTAAATCATATACACTTTGTTATGGGTCTAAAAAGCCAGTATATTTTCAATTTATGGCAAATCGGATAAAAATTAAATTGGGAGTTCGGTGTAATGGGGGCTATACCAAAACAAACTTGATATATTATGTCTTATGTATATTGGATGTTTTCTATCTTCCCAAACTCTTTAGATAAAAAAGCTTAAAATACACTTACATGGTATTTACGACAGCAATTGGAAACAAGTGATTTCCAGATACAAATGTTATAGATGTTCAAACAATATATTACAGTATATAAACGCGTTAAATTTCAAAATATGTTAAGTCGATAGAAAATTTTATGTCTGCGAAAATATAACATAAAGGATCATTGCGGTATACTATTGTTGAATTAATGCCTGTTCCTGTATATCGAACGAAAACCAGTTCGAAAGAAAGGCAGTCACTCGAATTCGAATGAATTTGGGTTTTTCTATTTTGTAAAGTTCGATTCGTTTGTATGAGAATACTTTGATTATTAAAAATGAGTATTTTTAAATTTTTGGCCTGAGAATTCATTGAAATGTTAATAATGCTTTTACTTTTGTCTTGACACTTATTGTATATGTTCGTTTATTACTCGACAACAAAAAATAATGAAGTGACTTGCCTTTCGAAATAAAAGAACAAAAATAAATTTTCTTTCATTTGGAATACGAAAGAAAGCTTTCGTTCGATATACAGGAACAGGCCATAATTCTCTAGTCTTTAAGAGCCAAAGTGAGCAAAATGAAGAAGGATTTACACAATTGACCCTAGAAAAAAACTAAAAAAAAAACGCATACTTCTCTCTCAGACGTAGATAAGCTGTTTAGGGTTAAGTCGATTTAGTTCACCACCAAAAAGCTTTACGAACAAGAATTCTTATAAGTATGTACTATCTTATCCACTCATATGTATGTGGGTATGTTTAGTTCATAAACACACAACCAACAACCACCATCTCTTCTAACAATAGCAACGATCGATGTGTATGGCCAACACATGCCCATTTGGTCCCTCTTTATCACAACACTCTTCAGTGCATAAAGAATGCCATTGAGAGGGTCTTAGAATAACGGTATAAGCAACAACTGCAACTGTAAAATAAATACTTTTGATAAGTGTTTGGACAAGGAAAGAAAACCAAAACTATCACTACTACACCACCATTCAAGAGAGAACTACACAATACAACAATAACAAAGATGGTAAACAGAAATAAAGAAAAGAATAAAACTAAATGGACTAGACTATGCTTGAGAAGAACAATTCGAGGAAAAATATGAAACACTCCTTCACTCTCGCTCCCTCTCTCTCACTCTCTTCTCTACATTGTAGATAACTAGTGGGAAAGTTTGTTTACTTAACAAAGAGAATCCTTACTCTTGTGCTTCTTCTCTGTCTCTCTCTCTCTCTCTATCTCTCTGTATTCTTTAAAAATAGCGGAGTTTTTTAGTCTTTTTGTTGAGTTAAAAAAAATGTCTGCAGTTTCGGTTATTGTTAGTGATGTTAATTTTATTTTTGTTGTCTTTGTTGAATTCTGAAGCACTTTAATTATTTCTGTGGAAAATGACACAGCTGACAAACTTGGACACAATAAATAAAGTGCAAATAGCCAAAGTAGTTTTTTTGTTTTGCTAAATAATTATATTGAAACAATTACAAGCTTAAGTAGCTAAAGAGACAATAAGCTAAGAGCAATGCAAGAGTGACAATCTTTGGTCGAATATTAATAGATATGTTGAAATAATGAAAGTGTTTCTTTCGAAAAAAAGTGTAAAAAACAAGATAACGGATATAGGAAAGTAAACAAGTATATACGGCCGTAAGTTCGGCCAGACCGAATCACCATGGATTGCGTTGTGACTTCTACGAAAGACTGTCATCCATAATCGAATTAGTTGGGTTGTGGTATCTTAAAACTTCTTAATATCGTTTTCTAAATTGTTAGTTAGTCCATACGTGGTATATATATTAGAAAAAAAAGGTTTGTATAGGTAAGTCTACACCCTCAAAAAAAAAAAATCGCTTCTCTAACATATGTTCCAAACATATTTTGCAGGAAGCACATATATTATTGTATACTGCCGAAACATTAATATGTTTGTTTTATGTGAACATATTATATGTTTGGAAGCATTTTGAGCCCAAAAATATTATATGCTTGGAAGAATTTTTCCCAAAGACGATTGTGCTCATTGCCCAACATACTCGTAATTTTCAATTCCACGAAATATTTTAGTTCTTGGCACCTTTTTCTGTAATACAAATAATGTTGAAGAAATTATTCACTTTTATAAAGTTTTTAAATTTTACCTTTCGCCAGTACGGAGAATCGAACCGAGGACCATACAGTTTGTAAGCCAACACACTATCCACTGGACTACGTAGCTGTTATAGTCACCAGTAGATAATTATCGTTATAAGTTACATTTATATAGCATAGTTTGCAGCGCCCACGAGCCCATGCAAACATAACATTATTTAACAGAAACATACATTTATTTGCCACGTGGACTCTCCCGTCAACTCTCCCGGTTTCCATCTCTATTTCTTTCTCTATACTCTCTCTGTCGCTTTGCATAAAATATCACAACATATGTATGTTTAGTCGAAATTTGTAAATATATATAAGTTTGCATTCACACATATGATTTTTATGAAACATTCATGCCCCAAACATAATATATTCTAACATATTAACATAGGTGTCCCAAACATTTAGTGTTAGTTTAGGAACATTACATGTTTGCACTTAAATATATTGTGTTTTAAAATTGTGCCCGAAACACATTTTGTTTATATCGGAACATATGAAAAACATATTTTTCTAACAGTGTACAAATATTTACGAATCGATATGGAATTTTGCACGGTACGTAGAGAGCCAGAATTGAAATATGGAGATCGCTTAAATGTGGGCTATATACAATTATTAACTTGATATGGACCAATTTTTGTGTGATTGGGGATCGATTTATCGGAGGGCTATATATAACTATAGACCGATATGGACCTAGTTAGGCATGGTTGTTAACGGCCATATACTAGCACAATGTACCAAATTTCAACTGACTCGGATGAAATTTGCTTCTCCAAGTGGCTCCAAAACCAAATCTCGGGCTATATATGATTATGGACTGATATGGACCACTTTTGGCATGGTTGTTAAATATCATATACTACCACCACGTACAAAATTTCAACCAGATCGGATGAATTTTGCTTCTCCGAAAGGCACCGGGGGTCAAATCTGGGGATCGGTTTATATGGGGGCTATATATAATTATGGACCGATGTGGACAAATTTTTGCATAGTTGTTAGAGACTATATACTTAAACCATGTACAAAATGTCAGCCGGATCGGATTAAATTTTGCTTCTCTTAGAGGCTCCGCAAGCCAAATCGGGGGATCGGTTTATATTGGGGCTATATATAGCTATGGACCGATGTGGACCAATTTTTGCATTGTCTACATCAACAGTCGGACGGACGACCGACTGTTGATGTGGACCACATATAAACCGATACCCCGATTTGCCCGAAATTTGAATAGAGACTGTATGAGAAGCAAAATTCATCCGATCTGGCTGAAATTTGGTACATGGTGTTAGCATATGATATCTAACAACCATGTAAAAATTGGTAAACATCGGTCCATAATTATATATAGCCCCCATATGAACGGACCCCCAGATTTGGCTTGCGGAGCCTCTAAGAGAGGCAAATTTCATCCGATCGGTTTGAAATTTGGTACATATTGTTAGCATATGATCTAACAACCATGTAAAGATTGGTCCATATCGTTCCATAATTATATATAGCCCCATATAAACCCATCCCCAGAAATTTGGTACATGGTGTTGGTATATGGTATCTAACAACTATGCAAAAATTGCTCCACATCGGTCCATAAATGTATAGCCCCCATATAAACCGATCCCCAGATTTTGCTTGCGGAGCCTCTAAGAGAAGCAAATTCCATCCGATCCGGCTGAAATTTTGTACGTGATGTTAGTATATGGTCTCTAGGGAGCCACCGTGGTGCAATGGCTAGAATGCCCGCCTTGCATACACAAGGTCGTGGGTTCGATTCCTGCTTCGACCGAACACCAAATAGTTTTTCAGCGGTGGATTATCCCACCTCAGTAATGCTGGTGACATTTCTGACATGTCAACCAAATTGTGCCAAAACTCTGGCTTCTAGGACCATATTAGTGCATATCGGGCGAAAGATATATATGGGAGCTATATCTAAATCTGAACCGATTTCTTCCAAAATCAAAAGGGTTCTATTCTGACCCAAATTAGGAACATGTGCCAAATTTGAAGGCGATTGGACTTAAATTGCGACCAAGACTTTGATCACAAAAATGTGTTCACAGACAGACGGACGGACTGACATGGTTATATCGACTCAGGGACCCACCCTGAGCATTATTTCCAAAGACACCATGTGTCTACCTCGTCTCCTTCTGGGTGTTACAAACATATGCACTAACCTATAATACCCTGTTCCACAGTGTGGCGCAGGGTATAAAAAAACAAGTACGTACGGCCGTAAGTTCGGCCAGGCCGAATCTTATGTACCCTCCACCATGGATTGCGTAGAAACTTCTACGTAAGACTGTCATCCACAAATTTCAACTCACATGGTTGTTAAATATCATATACTACAACCACGTACCAAATTTCAACCAGATCGGATGAATTTTGCTTCTCCAAAAGGCACCGGAGGTCAAATCTGGGGATCGGTTTATATGGGAGCTATATATTATTATGGACTGATAGGGACCAATTCCTGCATGGTTGTTGGATACCCTATACTAACATCACGTACCAAATTTCAACTGAATGAGATGAATTTTGGTCTTCCAAGCGGCTCCGGAGGTCAAATATGGGGGCTATATATAATTATGGACCGATATGGACCAATTTTTGCATGGCTGTTAGAGACCATAGACTAACAACACGTACCAAATTGCAACTGGATCGGATGAATTTTGCTCTTTTAAGAGGCTCCGGAGGCCTGGGGATCGGTTTATATGGGGGCTATATATAATTATGGACCGATGTGGACCAATTTTTGCATGGTTGTTAGAGACCATATACTAACACACGTACCAAATTTCAGCTGGATCGGATGAAATTTGCTTCTCTTAGAGGCTCCCCAAGCCAAATCGGGGGATCGGTTTATATGGAGGCTATATATAATTATGGACCTATGTGAACCAATTTTTGCATGGTTGTTAGAAACCATATATTAACACCATGTACCAAATCTCAGCCGGATCGGATGAAATTTGCTTCTCTTAGAGGCTCCGCAAGCCAAATCTGGGGATCGGTTTATATGGGGGCTAGATATAATTATAGACCGATGTGGACCAATTTTTGCATGGTTATTAGAGACCATATGGTAACACCATGTACCAAATTTCAGCCGGATCGGATGAAATTTGCTTCTCTTAGACGCCGCACAAGCCAAATTTGGGGGTCCGTTTATATGGTGGCTATACGTAAAAGTGGACCGATATGGCCCATTTGCAATACCATCCGACCCACATCAATAACATCTACTTGTGCCAAGTTTCAAGTCGATAGCTTGTTTCGTTCGGAAGTTAGCGTGATTTCAACAGACGGACGGACGGACGGACATGCTCAGATCGACTCAGAATTTCACCACGACCCAGAATATATATACTTTATGGGGTCTTAGAGCAATATTTCGATGTGTTACAAACGGAATGACAAAGTTAATATACCCCCATCCTATGGTGGAGGGTATAAAAAAAAACTTTTCAAGGTTAACACAAATGGCTCTGTAGTATTGTGGCCCATTTCCGGTGACATAAGTTGATCGATACTTTGGTATTTTTTAGTGCCAATCTTAGTCTCGAAACTACGCCGGCTCAAAAGTCTAACATGTGGAGATTCTGAGTTTTTGGTGGCTATTCTGTTGTAGTAGTGAAGCATGGGCCCCCCTATTTAAGTCATTCTTGGTTGATGCTTGCTGGCCAGAGGAATGTCCACAACTCAGCATGGCCAACTCGGCTGCGGCCGACACTTTGCGCACACATCCCAAACATGTTTCAAGAGCAAAATGTTATTTTTAGACGGAGAACGCCAATTTTCGTGCACTTCCAGGATAGCCGAAGAAGTTTAAAGATGCTGGATTGGAGGCACCACTCGATAAGGACCGTGCTAAACCCCCAGAAGAACCTCCCAAATCGAGCGATTTGGGAAGTTCTTCTTCGACTCCAAAGTGAGAAAACCGAGAGGCGTCGAAATGCGATATTTCACTTGCGAACAATTGCTCCAAAAAGTGAAAGGATTTTGCAGCTCACTATAAAAAAAGTGGATCCAGTACGACAATCCTTTCCTTAACATCGATGCTTATGTGTTTTTCGTGGGATGAGTTGCTTACACCGAGTGAAACTGAAGCTTTGTATCGATTTCAATTGATGCGTTTGAGCCGAACATTATGTGATAAACGCCTGCAATGGAAAACAGACTCGTATTTTTAATTTACGCTACCAATATAGAATCTTAATTTCCAAAGTCATATTATTTAAAAAAATGTTTCTTTGAAGGAACAGCATTTTTGCCAATATCAACCTATATTTTGATCAAAATTTGCAAAATTAGAATTTTTAAAAAGGAATGACAATGAAGGAATTGGAATTATTAAATAATTGAAAAGAAAATGCCTGGCAGCAATCTATGCAACCCTGATTATACATATGGTTCATAGCTGGCAACTGCGATTGGGGATTAGTTGCGGTAGATTTTTGGTATCGTGAAAATCGTGTGGCTTTGGCAAAGCTCATTTTTTTCAGGTATAATCTTATCAAAGAAATTTCGGTTCAAACTCCTATCTCTTTTTCCCAATTAACGTGAAAAATTGATATTAGCAGTAAATCATAACCTAATCATAATCTAAATCCATAAGCTATTGTATACTCTAATCTTCTTATTTCTTGCCTTCTCAACAAGTCGACACCCATTTAAACATATAACAACAAATTATTGAATCCTTTTTTGTTTTGTGCTTCAAGCCACTCATAAATAATTCCTATTCATATGCATAAATTATGAATCTTTTCATTTATAATTATTTAGTAAAGACAAAGCCATTTAGCTATGATGGCATTTTAGCCGATTAACGATAGCACAAAAGACCAGGCGGCGGAAAATGTTTCTTTATCACAAATACAAATATAACCAGGCAACCATAGAACCACACACATACACACAAAGAGACCATAGACACCTACATAATGCTAATGCACTTTTATAATGAGAATTATATAATAGAAACCAAAAACAAACCAAACAGAGGAAAAACTAGAAAGAACTCCTCAATGTTGTCGAACTATTCACGTAAATGTGATGGTGATGGTAATGGTGAAAAGCCAAAGTAGAGATACGAAGACCACATCCAGCCATGTTGTTACAAAATTACTCCACTATAAACCTTTGACTTGTGTGATGCAACTTGTGGTTGTAGTTTAATCTGAATAAAGCATACACACACAGACACAGTCACAGAGGCAGAGACAAAACAACCCAGCATCTGCATGTGGTGAGCCAACGCGAAATTTAAAACCTCAAACCAGACGGTGAAAAAATAAACTGCAATGATAAAGGTTTGGCAACAATTTTTGATTATAAACTCTCTCCCTCCCTTTCTCACACTCAGGCACATTTATATTGAAGAGGACAGTCTCCTTTATTCTAGGGAGAAAATAAAACTAACGAATATTCACCAAAAAGTCAATGGCCTCTTGTGTGTATTTTGTAACCGGCTTTTTGTTCATTGATTTTTGTTTTTTTGTTTAACTCATATCAGTAACACAGACCCTAACACTACCACCAAACAAAGAAAATTCAATGACTTTGATTCTCTTGTTATTCTCTCATAGACTGATTTTAGTGGTATCTTCATAGTTTTACTCTCGTCAAATAAAACCACAGCACTCAATCTTGTTTTGTTTTCTTCTCATGGCGTCATGGTTGCCACTCGAGCCCAAAATACTCTAACACAATTTGGAGAAAATTTTGTCAAACTTGCATTTCTATAGAAAATGTTGTCACAATTTTATTTCTATAGAAAATTTTGTCAAAATTATATTTCAATAGAAAATTTTGTCAAAATTGTATTTCTATAGAAAATTTTTTCAAGATTTTGTTTCTATAGAAAATTTTGTCAAAATTTTATTTCTATAGAAAATTTTGCCAAAATTTTATTTCTATAGAAAATTTTGTCAAAATTTTACTAGTATAATTTATTTTACAAAATTTCATTTCTATAGAAAATTTTGTCATATTTTTATTTATATAGAAATTCTTGTCAACACTTTATTTCAATAGAAAAGTTTGTGAAAATGTTATTTCTATAAAAAATTTTATAAAAACAAATTTACAGGAAAGTTTTTGAACATTTTTATAGACAAAAAAATTCTAAAGAAAATTTTATAAAAATTTATTTTTATTTCGAAAAGAAAAAATATAGGAAATTTCCATAGCAAATATTTCAAGATTTTATTTCTATACTAGATTTTGCCAAAATTTTATAAAAATTTTACTTGTATAGAACATTTTATTTCTATAGAAAATGTTTTCAAAATTTTATTTTTATAGCAAATTTTCGCAAAATAGTGTTTTTATAAAAAGGTTTGTCAACATTTTATTTCTATATAAAACGTTCATAAAATTTTATTTCTATAAAAAATTTTGTTAAAATGTTATTGCTATAGAAAACGTTGTCAAAGTTTTATTTCTATAGAAAATTTTGTTAAAATTTTATTTTTATAGAAACTTGTGTCAAAAGCTTGCTCAACAGAAAATTTTGTCAAAATTTTATTTCTATAGAAAATTTTGTCAAAAATTTATTTCTATAGAAAATTTATAAATAATAACTATAACAAATAAGAACAATAAAATTTTGGAAAATTTTTGCAAAATTGTGTTTTTATAAAAAGGTTTGTCAACATTTTATTTCTATATAAAATTTTCATAAAATTTTATTCCTATATAAAATTTTAATAACATTTTATTTCTATATAAAATGTTCATAAAATTTTATTTCTATAGAAAATTTTGTTAAAATGTTATTGCTATGGAATATTTTGTTAAAATGTTATTGCTATAGAAAACGTTGTCAAAGTTTTATTTCTATATATGTTAAAATTTTTATAGAAACTTGTGTCAAAAGTTTGCTCAACAGATTTTTTTTTTAAATTTTATTTCAATAGAAAATTTTGTCAAAATTTTATTTCAATAGAAAATGTTGTCAAAATTTTATTTCTATAGAAAATTTTGTCAAAAATTTATTTCTATAGAAAATTTTGTCAAAATTTTATTTCAATAGAAAATTTTGTCAAAATTTTATTTCTATAGAACATTTTGTCAAAAATTTATTTCTATAGAAAATTTTGTCAAAATTTTATTTCTATAGAAAATTTTGTTAAAATGTTATTGCTATAGAAAACGTTGTCAAAGTTTTATTTCTATAGAAAATTTTGTTAAAATTTTATTTCAATAGAAAATTTTGTCAAAATTTTATTTCTATAGAAAATTTTGTCAAAAATTTATTTCTATAGAAAATTTTGTCAAAAATTTATTTCTATAGAAAATTTTGTCAAAATTTTATTTCTATAGAAAATTTTGTCAAAATTTTATTTCTATAGAAAATTTTGTCAAAATTTTATTTCAATAGAAAATTTTGTCAAAATTTTATTTCTATAGAAAATTTTGTCAAAATTTTATTTCTATAGAAAATTTTGTCAAAAATTTATTTCTATAGAAAATTTTGTCAAAATTTTATTTCTATAGAAAATTTTGTTAAAATGTTATTGCTATAGAAAACGTTGTCAAAGTTTTATTTCTATAGAAAATTTTGTTAAAATTTTATTTTTATAGAAACTTGTGTCAAAAGTTTGGTCAACAGAAAATTTTATTTCTATAGAAAATTTTGTCAAAATGTTATTGCTATAGAAAACGTTGTCAGAGTTTTATTTCTATAGAAAATTTTGTTAAAATTTTATTTTTATAGAAACTTGTGTCGAAAGTTTGGTCAACAGAAAATTTTATCAAAATTTTATTCCTATAGAAAATTTTGTCAAAATTTTATTTCTATAGAAAATTTATAAATAATAACTATGACAAATAAGAACAATAAAATTTTGGAAAATTTTTGCAAAATTGTGTTTTTATAAAAAGGTTTGTCAACATTTTATTTCTATATAAAATTTTCATAAAATTTTATTCCTATATAAAATTTTAATAAAATTTTATTTCTATATAAAATGTTCATAAAATTTTATTTCTATATAAAATTTTGTTAAAATGTTATTGCTATGGAATATTTTGTTAAAATGTTATTGCTATAGAAAACGTTGTCAAAGTTTTATTTCTATATATGTTAAAATTTTATTTTTATAGAAACTTGTGTCAAAAGTTTGCTCAACAGATTTTTTTTTTTTAAATTTTATTTCAATAGAAAATTTTGTCAACATTTTATTTCTAAAGAAAATTTTGTCAACATTTTATTTCTATTGAAAATTTTGTCAAAATTTAATTCTATAGAAAATTTTGTCAACATTTTATTTCTATAGAAAATTTTGTGAAAATTTTATTTCTATCGAAAATTTTGTCAAAATTTTATTTCTACTATTAATACAATAAAAATTTATTTCTATAGACAATTTTGTCAAAATTGTATTTCTTTAGGAAATTTTGTCAATATTTTATTTCTATAGAAAATTTATAAATGATAATTATAACAAATAAGAATAATAAAAATTTGTCAAAATTGTATATCTATAGAAAATTTTGTCAAAATTTTATTTCTATAGAAAATTTTGTCAACCAACAGAGGAAAAGAATGTTTGTTAAATTTATTTGGTGGGCAAAGCCCTATAGACTGCAAGGTGGTTGGATGGACATACGTTTCGGAATTACCACATTCCTCATCAGCATCCTCTACTTGCAGCAAAACTATCAACAAATTATCAGAACAAATTCTGGTAAAAAAAAATTGTCAAAATATCAATAGTTTTATAAAGTTTGGGATCTTTTGTCAAAATTGTAATTCTATAAAAATTTTGTCAAAATTTTGTTAGTATAGAAAATTTAAACAAAATTTTAACCCTAGAGAAAATTTTGTCAAAATCTTGTTTTTATAAAAAAATTGAGTCAATTTTGTCTATATAAAATTTTTACAAAATTTTATTTCTATAGAAAATTTTCTCAAAAAATTTATAAATCCTTAAAAAAATTTTATTTCTATAGAAAATTTTATAAAAATCTTATTTTTATAAAAAATTTTGTCAAAATTATATATTTTTTTTTTTTGATCTCAGCTTAAAGCCATGCATTGACTAAACTACAAGTGTAGCTTAACCAACAGAGGAAAAGTATGCTTGTCAAATTTATTTGGGCAAAGCCCTATAGACTGCAAGATGGTTGGATGTACAGCAGTTTCAGAATTACCACATTCCTCATCAGCATCCTCTACTTGCAGCAAAACTATCAACCAATTATCAGAATAAATTCGGGTAATTCACTCAACCCAACGTGAACTACACTTGAACCTCCCGAAAAAGGGTTTGATAGTCGGCTACTGCCTAAACAAATTTTCCAGCATATCCAACCATCTTGCAGTCTATAGGGCTTTGCCCAAATAAATTTGACAAGCATACTTTTCCTCTGTTGGTTAAGCTACACTTGTAGTTTAGTCAATGCATGGCTTTAAGCTGAGATAAAAAAAAAAAACAATAACGATTGAAGAGAAGCCAACAATAACAAACAAAACGAATAAAATTATATTTCTATACTCAAACTGCTGTCAAAATTGTTACCCCCATATTCATAAAAGTTAACTTAAACTTTAAACTTACTATTACCATACAAATTCCTTCGATAAACCTTCAGTAAATTATTATGAATATAGGCATTAGTCTTTAAATAATTTGTTCACAATTAGAAAATTTGTCAAAATTTTATTTCTATAGATAAGTTTGTCAAATTTTTTTCTATAGAAAATTTTGCAAAATTTTATTTCTATGCACATTTTTTTTATAATTTTGTTTTTATGGAAATTTTTGTCAAAATTTGATGTCTTTACATATGTTGTTCAAAATTTTATTTCTATAGAAAATTTTGTCAAAATTTTATTTCTATAGAAAATTTTGTCAAAATTTTATTTCTATTCACAATTTTTTTCATAATTTTGTTTTTATAGAAATTCTTGTCAAAATTTTATTTCTATTCACAATTTTTTCATAATTTTGTTTTTATAGAAATTGTTATCAAAATTTTATGTCTTTAAATAATTTGTTCACAATTTTATTTCTATAAAAAATTTTGTCAATATTATTTCTATTGGAATGTTTTTAAAAATATTATACAAAATTTTGTCAGCATATTTTTTTTTCAAAAGAAAATATTGTTAAAGTTTTATTTCTTTAGACAATTTTTGCAACATTTTATTCCTGCAGGAAATTTTGTCCAAATTTTTTTTATAGAAAATTTTGTTAAAAATTTCTTTCTATGGGAAATTTCCTCAATTATTATTTTTATGGGCAATGTGCTCAAATTTTATTTCTACAGAAAATTTTGTCAACATTTTATTTCTACAGAAAATTTTGTCAATATTATTTCTATTGGAATGTTTTTAAAAATATTATAGAAAATTTTGTCAGCATATTTTTTTTTCAAAAGAAAATATTGTTAAAGTTTTATTTCTTTAGACAATTTTTGCAACATTTTATTCCTGCAGGAAATTTTGTTAAAATTTTTTTTATAGAAAATTTTGTTAAAAATTTATTTCTATGGGAAATTTCCTCAATTATTATTTTTATGGGCAATGTGCTCAAATTTTATTTCTACAGAAAATTTTGTCAAAATTTCTATAGACAAGTTAAGCAGACTTTTAGTTTGTTAGAACAGAAATACAAAATTGTATTTATAAAGAAATTTTTATTCCTAAAGACTATGTGTCAAAATTTTATTTCCGTAGAAAAATTTTCAAAATTTTATTTCCGTAGAAAATTTTGTAAAAATTTTATTTCCGTAGAAAATTTTTAAAAATTTTATTTCTGCAGAAAATTTTGTCAAAATTTTATTTTTATAAAAAATTTTGTCAAAATTTTATTTTTTTTAGAAAATTTTGTCAAAATTTTATTTCAATAGGAAGTTTGTGAAATATATTGCAAAATTTACCAAAACATTAAGAATTCTACCAATCAGTAAAAATACTTCCATTATTATTAGAATTCTACCAAGTGTGGCAACCGTGCTTGGGATCCTTTGATGTTTTCGATGTTATTTTTGCTAGAGACCGACACCCACCCAAACACACATTGAGTGTCTCTTTTGTAAGTCAGCAAAAGACGAATTGCCTGTTCCACTCTTTGACAGGTGACTAATTGGCAATTTTGTCACTATCATTGGATGTCAATGGTTTGGTGACGGCGTAGTGTACTCCAGACCACAGCTAGTACATCTCTCATCTTGTCTCTTCAACTTGTCTGGTGTCCCATTCACAATTCACTTTAGGACATTTAAATAGTGACCGTATTTTTTTTTTGTTTTCTTTGCATTCAGTTTGCCTTTTGTTCCTTCAACAAGCACTTGAGTTGAGTTTGATATTTTTTCTATAAATTTTCAATGTAAACTTTAATTTGAGATTTCAGGGCAGGCATTTGCTAACTTTAAGGACTTTCAAGTACATTTGTGGAAAATAACTTAGCAATAATTTTAACTCCGATACAATCAACTATTTTCACAAAACAAGTAGACAGTCTGGTTTAACAAACAATAAGATCGGTCTAAATGGAGGCTATAAAATACTTCTAGATGTCCAATTTAAGGAAAATTTGATAAAAATTTGATGTGCCTTCAAAATTTATCTTTGTGCAGATAAAAACGAATACGTGCCAAATTTCAGACCGATAACGGAATTACTGAAGGTTCTAGAGTGATTATGGCGGACGTGATTACGTCCGTCGTAGAATTTCTCTCTCATCTACAAAATATATATACAATTTTTACAAAGTTTGGCTGCACAAAGAATTATTAGCTATTCATATTTAACCATTTAACCATTTAACCTTCTGCGACACATATTATGTGCCCTATCTATTTTATTGACCTTACATGTTAGGAGTTTAGGATTAAATAAAAATCCAACTGACGCATCCTTTGTTGCAGCAATCAACAGCAGTGACAGGATAACTTCTTCACTTTACCTTTATTGTTCATTCGGCATATCAGTATCTGGTCGATGGCAGCATATACAATGGATCAACTTTTCCTTGATGTTCGCTCTCTCTCTCTCTCTCTCTCTCTCTCTTTGGATATAATCAGCCCTTTGGTGTTTAAAAACTATGTGCTCTTGCACTTGATGGTGTGACGATGGCAATGTTGTCTATGGCGACAACAATGAAACGCCTAGAAGTTTGGGATGTTGGTAAGGAAAAGGCTGGGTGTTAGTTTAGCTATAGAATTGATGGAATGACACGACTTTGAAAAAAACAAAAAAAAAAAAAACTAACATAAAATGATATAAAACTCTAACAGTAGAATGGTAAGGCGACTAAAAAGCAGTGAAAGCAAAAAAAAAATATCTGCAGTGTTAGTGATGACATCGCCAATAAATTGCAAATATTATTGGAAATATTTGGGAATTTCTTGGTATGACGATTGTTCAAAGGCGACCAACAATTGTGAAGGCAAAAAAAAAGGAGTAATAATAATGAAATTGTTGATAAATTGATATTATTAAGGGGGAATTTTGGTAAACATGAAAAGAAAAAAATTTAGAATCTCAAAAATTGCTCTTTTGTTAAAAATATACACTTTGAAAAAAAAATTTATTTATTTAAATTGAGTTTAATCGAAAGCAAATTTTTATTTTTGCAATAAAAATAATTTTTACGCCAAACTTACAGGCCAATTGGTTTATATCGAGTGGTATTGTTTTCTATTCTCATGTCCTAAATAGGAAACATTTTTAGATTTCGTACTAATACTTAAATATAGTGCTATGCCAAACTTCCTTTCCAGTTTTTTTTGCAATATATTGAGAGTGCAAATAGAAAATGCGAGATTTTTAAAAACTCTTGAGAATTTATTCCCAAAAAATATTGTCCATCGCTAATAAATATTTTTTACCCATCTTTTTGGCGATATATGGATTCCGTAACGAAAAACCGACTGGTAGACTTAATCGACCTAATTTTTAGCTTGCTCAATAGAACTAAATTGCTGATCATCCCGCTATCAACTTAAAACTTTGCACAAATAGTTATTATTGATGTAGGTCGGGTGGTATTACTAATAAGCTACATCAGAAGTTTAGGTATAGTCATAACGGTTGCCACCCGAGCTAAAAATAATCTACAAAAAAATTGGAGAAATTATCACAAAAAAACCACCAAACAAATAATCTTATTTTGTAAAATATTATTTATGTAGAAAATTTTTTAAAATTTATTTCAAATAAAAACTTCCTTTTTTTTGAAAGTAGTGTCAAAATTTTATTTTTTTATAGAAAAATTTGTCAAAATTTTGTTTCAGTCGAAAATTTTGTAAAAATTCTATTACTACTGAAAATTTTGTCAACATTTTATTTTAATTGAAAGTTTTATCAAATTTTTTTCTAGAGAAAATTATGTCAACATTGTTTCAATAGAAAGTTTTGTTAAAATTTTATTTCTATAGAAAATTTTCCCAAAATTTTATTTGCATAGAAAATTTTGTAAACTTTTTTTTTTTAATCTTCCTGTCCAATAAGCTCGAATAAATATTGTAATAATTTCTAGTAAACTTTTTTCTATAGAAAATTTTCTAAAAATTTTGTCAAAACTTTATTTCTATAGAAAATTTTGTCAAAATTTTATTTCTATAGAAAATTTTGTCAAAATTTTATTTCTATAGAAAATTTTGTCAAAATTTTATTTCTATAGAAAATTTTGTCAAAATTTTATTTCTATAGAAAATTTTGTCAAAATTTTATTTCTATAGAAAATTTTGTCAAAATTTTATTTATATAGAAAATTTTGTCAAAATTTTATTTCATTCTGATTATTAATTTTTTTCGGCTTGAGGTCATAGAAACAATCGATTATTGATTTGTTTTAATATTTATTTCCAATATTTCGGTTAGTGCCACTAACCATCTTCTGGGATTTTGTATCTATATAAAATACAAAAATTAAATTACTTTTAATGTTCACAAATCACAATATTATTTTAGATATAATATATTGAAAATAACTAATGTGAGTTCGTGTGATGCTGTTCGTTCCGCAAGTCACCGTACACTAATGTTCGTTTGTGTCGATGCTTGTTTATTCCATAGAAAATTTTGTCAAAACTTTATTTCTATAGAAAATTTAGTCAAAATTTCATTTTTATAGAAAACTAGCGTAACCCGGCCCGCTTCGCTGCGCCTTCCGAAGCGTATTTGTAGGAACATTTGGCGTTAATTTAG
Source organism: Haematobia irritans (assembly GCF_050003625.1). NCBI lineage: Eukaryota > Metazoa > Arthropoda > Insecta > Diptera > Muscidae > Haematobia > Haematobia irritans. The sequence continues at coordinate 200,529,981 of NC_134399.1, read as the reverse complement.
TCAACCATATTCTTCGTGCTGAAAACAAATACGAAAAGATTTGAATTCTTTCAAACAAATCGGACTACTTGCTTTTTCGTTTATAGGTACAAATACGGCGGATATGCATATGTAAAATGGTTCTTCTTAAAAAATTTTCTGTATTCAAGTAGTTGGACAAACTTCTATATTTCTTGTGAATTTTAAGTGTGGTTTGTCAATGAAAGGTATCCTTCTCCTCAACATATCTGAAAATTAAGCACTATATTATAATAACATACAAAGAATTACTGTTTCCTATCTAATAAATCGGAAAAAGCAAAAGTAGTAAATAATTTTACCACATTAACATTTGCTAAAATGTTGGAAAATGATGCACCCTCTGCCAATTTCATGTAAATTTAAGTTCTTTACTAAAAAGAAGTCTGGCAGAAGCCTGTGCAAAAATCATAAAATTCCCATTTACGGACAACCCCCTACTTTCAATTTAAGAAAAAAAAAACGGACAAAAGGGAACCCTCTCCCCACCTTCGCTCCACTCTGACCTGATATCGGACAATATATTAACATTATCTCATAACTACTCAATGGTCCCTATAAATTCAATCGAAGTAAATCGACAAAGTTTATTTCAATTTTCCCCTTCCCCAACGAGATATCGAAAAATCATATACTAAAAAAAAAAAAAATAAAAAAAATCATGTATAAATTTAATCACCTCCTCCCACGTTCCCTGTAAATTTCAAGTAGATCGGAGATGTTTTAAATTTTGCTTATTGTTTTAAAGGGACGTCACTTTCCCCGATACAATATCGACAAACACCGTAGTGAATAGCTACCCGACCATATATCGAAAAGTGATGTAGCGTTAGCGTATCTTTTGTAAACGTCCCAGAAAATGTCAAGCAAATTAGAAGCCTAAAGGGGCGGCCTCTCTTCCGTCCAAATATCACAAAATCAGGTATCAGCTATTAATATCGTAACCTCTCCCCAGTCCTCTGTAAATTTCAAGTAACTCGGTAAAGTTTAATTGTTTCTCTGTATGTAGTTACTTAAGAGAAGCGGATGTCTCCCTATGCCCTTTTATTTTTATTAAAAAATCAGGAACCTGATATAAATTTCATAACCTCACCCATTTTTTCCGTAAAATTTCAGTCGGGGGAGTTTAGTTTTGTTTTCACTGTACTTTAAAAAAAGTCGGGCAAAGGGGTGGTCCCCCTCCCCGACCAAATATCGAAAAATAATGTAGCGGATTTTTGTCTAGATGGCAACCCCAACATTCAATGAACATTTCAAGCAAATCGCATAATTTTGTTCCAAGTTTCAAAAAGTATGGCAAGGGGGAGGTCCCCCTCCCCGTCCACATATGAAATCATCAGGTACCCCATATTAATTAGATAACCTCACCGCATGTTCTCTGTAAATCTCAAATAATTTAGAGAATTTTAGTTTTTTCACTGTACATTAAAAAAAGTTGAACAAAGGGGAGATCCCCCTCCGCCACCAAATATCGAAATATAAAGTAGCGGATCTTTATCTAGATGCCAACCCCAACCTTCAATGAAAATTTCAAGCAAATCGGTCAACTTTGGTTCATTTTTCAAAAAGTCCGATAAAGGGGAGGTCCCCCTCCGCGACCAGGTGTCAAAAAATGAGGTACCCTATTTTCACCACATGAACGCCCCCTACGATATTTGAAAGTTTCAAGTAAATCGGTTCAGCCGTTTCGGAGCCAACTCGGAACATACAAACAAACAAATAAACAAACATATTTTGAATTTTATATATATAGATAGATGTAGAAAATTTTTTAAAAATTTATTTCAAAAGAAAATTTTTCAATTTTTTTTTTGTAAATAGTGTCAAAATTGTATTTTTTTATAGAAAAATTTATCAAAATTTTATTTCAATCGAAAATTTTGTCAAAATTCTATTACTACTGAAAATTTTGTTAACATTTTATTTTAATTGAAAGTTTTATCATTTTTTTTTTCTAGAGAATATTTTGTCAATTTTTTTCTATAGAAAGTTTTTTCAAAATTTTATTTCTGTAGAAAATTTTTCCAAAATTTTATTTGCATAGAAAATTTTGTAAATTTTTTTTCTTTATTTCTACAGAAAAATTTGTCAAAATTTCATTTCTAAAAAAATTTTGTCAAAATTTTATTTCTATAGAAAATTTTGTCTAAATCTTATTTCCATAAAAGATTTTGTCAATATTTTTTTTCTATAGAAAATTTACTCAAAATTTAGTCAAAAGTTTATTTCTATAGAACATTTTGTCAAACTTTCATTTCTATAGAAAATTTTGTCAAAATTGTATTTCTGTAGAAAATGTAAAAATTTTATTTTGATTGAAAATTTTTTCACAATATAATTTAATTTAATTGAAAATTTTTTATCAAAATGTTAATTCTGTAGAAAATTTTCTTAAAATTTTATTTCCATAGAAAATTTGTCAAAACTTTATTTCTATAGAAAATTTTATCAACTATTTTTTTCCATAAAAAAATTTTGTGAAAATTTTTTTTCCATAGAAAATTCTCTTAAAATTTTATTTCTGTATAAAATTTTGTGAAAAATTTATTTCCATAGAAAATGTTGTCAAAAAGTTTTGTCTAAATTTTATTTCTATAAAAAAAATTGTCAAAAATTTATTGCTATAGAATTTCAAATTTATTGCTATATAATTTATATAGAATATAGAAAATGTTGTTAAAATCTCATTTCTTAACAAAATTTTGTCAACATTTTATTTCTATAGAAAATTTTGTCAAAATTTTATTTTGATTGATAATTTCAATTTGATTGAAATTTATTTTAAATGTCAATCATAATATTTTTTTTAGCAACATTTTATTTTCTATAGAAAATTTTGTCAAAATTTTATTTCTACAGAAAATTGTGTCAAAAAATATTATCTATAGAAACTTTTCTTCAAATTTTATTTCTATAGGAAGTTTTGTCAAAATTTTATATTAATCGAAAGTTTTTTTCAAAATTTTATTTCTACTGAAAATTTTTTCAAAATTTTATTTTAATTGAAAGTTTTATCAAAATTTTATTTTTAGAAAAAATTTAGTCAAAATTTTATTTCTATAGAAAATTTTGTGTAAATTTTATTTCTATAGAAAATTTTGTCAATATTTTATTTCTATGGCACTTTTTGCCAAAATTTTATTTATATAGAAAATTTTCTCAAAATTTAGTCAAAACTTTATTTCTACAGAAAATTTTGTCAAAATTTTATTTCTATAGAAAATTTCGTCAAAACTCTATTTCTATAGAAAATGTTGTCAAAATTTTATTTCTATAGAAAATTTTTCCAAAATTTTATTTCTATAGAAAATTTTGTCAAAATTTTATTTCCATAGAAAATTTGGTCAAAAATTTTTTTTGTTTTTTTTTTTTTATTTCAACTTATTTCGGCATAAGCCGGCTATCATATAAAACCTTTTTTCGGAAGGTTCAAGTGTGGTTCATTGTAGGGTTTAATGAACTGTCTGAATTTATTCTGACAATTAGTTGATAGTTTTGCTGGCAGTAGAGGATGCTGATGAGGAATGTGGTAATTCCGAAACGTGCGTCCATCCAACCATCTTTTTGACAGACTTTCTTTTCCTCTGTTGGTTAAGCTACATTTGTAGTTTAGTCAATGCATGGTATTAAGCTGAAATCAAAAAAAAAAAAAAAAAAACAACAACAACAATGATTAAAAGAAAAAAAATAACAATAACAAAACGAAATTTTTTTCTATAAAAAATTTTGTCAAAATTTTTGTCTATAGAAAATTTAGTCAAAATTTTATTTCTATAGAAAATTTTGTCAACATTTTATTTCTATAGAAAATTTTGTCAAAATTTTATTTCTATAGAAAATTTTGTCAAAATTTTATTTCTATAGACACTTTTGTCAACATTTTATTTCTATAGCATATTTTCTCAAAATTTTATTTCTATAGAAAATTTTGTTAAATTTTATTTCTATGGAAAATGTTGTCAAAATTTTATTTTGATTGAAAATTTTCTCACAATTGAATTGAATTGAAAATTTTTTATCAAAATGGTTATTCTATAAAAAATTTTCTTAAAATTTTATTTCCATAGAAAATTTGTCAAAGCTTTATTTCTATAGAAAATTTTGTCAAAATTTTATTTTTATAGAAAATGTTTGTCAAAATTTAATTCCTATAGAAAATGTTGTTAAAATTTTATTTCTGTAGAATATTTTCTCAAAATTTCATTTCTATAGACAATTTTGTCAAAATTTTTTCTATAGAAAATTTTGTCAAAATTTTATTTCTATAGAAAATTTTGTCAAAATTTTATTTCTATAGAAAACTTTTTGCCATAAAACATTTTCTTAAAATTTTATTTCTGTAGAAAATTTTCTTAAAATTTTATTTCTATAAAAAATTTTGTCAAAATTTTATATTTATAGAAAATATTGTCAAAAATGTATTCCTATAGAAAATTTTGTAAAAATTTCGTTTCGTTTGCGGTCTATACCCTACAGGAAATGGATCAACCCTACAGGAAATGGATCAAATCATTAAATTATCACTATTTAAAATTTTCGACAAACTGGATCGCCGGTACCAGTCCTGTAATAGGTCCGTCAGTGGCAATTTGCACCAATTTCCCGTAGGATAATTATATATATCCCGCATACAAAGCGATCTCCATATTTTCATTTTTGAGCAAAATTCTGCCGATCCGGTTGAAATTTGTTCTTAATTATACATTTTATTTCTATAGCATATTTTGTCAAAATTTTGTTTCTATAGAACATTTTGCCAAAATTTTATATCCATAGAATTTTGTCAAAATTTTTTCTATAGAAAATTTTGTCAAAATTTTATTTCTACAGAAAACTTTTTGCCATAGAACATTTTCTTAAAATTTTATTTCTGTAGAAAATTTTCTTAAAATTTTATTTCTATAAAAAATTTTGTCAAAATTTTATATTTATAGAAAATATTGTCAAAAATGTATTTCTATAGAAAATTTTGTCAAAATTTCGTTTCTTAAGAATATTTTGTCAACATTTTATTTCTATAGAAAATTTTATAAAAATTTTATTTCTATACAAAATTTTGTCAAAATTTTATTTTGATTGAAAATTTTACCAAAATTTTATTTTTATTGACAATTGTAGCAACATTTTATTGTCCATAGAACATTTTGTCAAAATTTGAGCTCTATAGAAAATTTTGTCAAAATTTTATTTTGTTTGAAAATTTATCAAAATTTAAATTCTGTAAAAAGTTTTGTCAAAATTTTATTTCTATAGAAATATTTCTACAAATTTTATTTCTATAGAAATATTTCTCCAAATTTTATTTCTATAAACATTTGTAGTACCTCTTAGTTGGAAAGGAATATTTTGCGAAATCTATGAAGACATCAGGAAGCGGTGTTAGTTAATGCCCTCTAGCAACCATGAAGAAATTGGCTTATATCAGTCTACAATTAAATACAGGCCCCATATAAACCGATACTCAATTTTCCTTTCCGGAGCTTCCTAAAGGTGAAAATTTCATATGATTCGGTTCAAATTTGGTACGTGGTGTAAGTCTATGGCCTCTACCAACCATGCAAACACTTGTTCCATATCGGTCCATAATTAAATATTGGCCCCATAGAAACCGATCCCCAGATTTGATTTCTACGTTTATGGCCTTTATCAACCAGGCAAAAATTGCTTCACATCAGTCTATAATTATAATTAGGCCAAAACAAGGGAGCCACCGTGGTGCTATGGTTAGCATGCCCGCCTTACATACACAAGGTCGTGGGTTCGAGTCCTGCTTCGACCGAACACCAAAAAGTTTTTCAGCGGTGGATTATCCCACCTCAGTAATGCTGGCGACATTTCTGAGGGTTTCAAAACTTCTATAAGTGCTTTGACTGCAATGTGGAACGCCGTTCGGACTCGGCTACAAAAATGAGGTCCCTTGCCATTAAGCTTAACATGGAATCGGGCAGCACTCAGTGACAAGAGAGTAGTTCACCAATGGGGTATCACAATGGACTGAATAGTCTAAGGGAGCCTGATACATCGGGCTGCCACATAACCTAACCTAACCTCACCTAAGCCAAAAGAAACCGATCCCATGATTTGAAATTTTCGACGTGGTGTTAGTCTTGCACTTGTAACAACCGTGTAAAAATTGCGGTCCATACCTTACGGGAAATGGATCAAACACAGGAGCGGTACAAGACTAGTCCCTGGTGTGCATGGACCAGTCCTAGTTCTGGTCAAGACGTATGGAAGGGACCGGTTACTTTAACATGGGTTTTGTCATTGACGGAGTAAATTTACACTTTAGGACACGCCTTGGACTCGTTTAAGGACACGTCCTGGGTTATTTTAGTAGTAGCATTTCCATAGACAGGTCCTCTTGAACCAATCTCGGACAAACTCTTAGAAATCTGTTTCAGTTTGGTTATCCAAATCGCGCCAGAAATTAAAAACTTTTAGATCCAATAAGATTTTTATCTCAAGCGAGTATGGAAATCATTAAATTATCACTATTTGAAAACTCCGACAAACTGGATCACCGGTACCAGTCCTGTAATAGGTCCGTCAGTGGCAATTTGCACCAATTTCCCGTAGGGTAATTATATAAAGCCCGCATACAAACCGATCTCCAGATTTTAATTTTTGAGGAAATTTCCGCTGATCCCCTTGACATTTGTTCTTAGTTATACACTGAAAATAATTTCAATGAAATCGTTTTGACTTTATAGTTAAGCGAATCGATTCAAAACTGTGCTATTTTCGTTAAAGAAAATTTTGTTTGACTATGGTCAACTTGAATTCGTCTTTAAATTTGTTGAACTTCTGTATCTTGACTACAAAGTAAAAAATATGTTAACAAATAGGAGATGATTTCCAATCATTTATTTTAAAGGCAATTTTTACTTAAAGCATAGCATAATTTCTATTTGAAGTCGAAATTAAAATTTGTTTCCTAGAATGACATACCCAAAACTCAAATTTATCCTTACTCCAATTCTCGTCTATACTGACCATGCTACCGTATATACTTGTTTTTGTTTGTAATTGTCGTAGTTAGTCTATAAGTAAAATAAATTTACCGTATATTCATAACTATTCTATTTACAAAAATCTCTTAATGACATCCCTAAATCAAACCTTCTAAAATACACAAAAGCCACAAAAAAATAGAGAGCTGACAGTTGAGTGATGCTTTCTAAGAGTATCACTTGAAATGCATTTTAGTGGCTGGCATGTGATGGATTTAGCCGCCAGCAGACAGCCAACCAGCAGCCGCCATCAATGCTTCTCCACAAATTGCCCTCTGGTTAGAGGTGGGGTAAAGGTGTCTCTTTGGCTCTCTCTCTCTGTCTCTCACACACACACACACTCTACATGGCTATATTTAAAGTTATTGATGTGTCTCTATGCCATAGTAGCAAACACTTGTAATCATTGCCCAGCAGCCGTGTTTTCTCCCTGACCACCTCTCCCCTCAAGCTCTACCTCTATCACAGCCATGGTCAGACTATAGTCATCACAACACTATCACTGTCCTCCAGTCAGTGTCTAGTGGTGGTAATCAATGTTAATGGTGTAAATATTTCTTTAGCTCCATGGCAGAGTGAAGTGATAGAAACACAAAAAAAAAACATCAAACGATAGAATGAGACAAGTGCCTCTCCCAAGTACCAGGGAATGTAGGACAAAAAAATTGTTTGTGGGTTTTGGATATTATATTAATCTTTTACTGGATGAGAAGAGGAGTAAAAAAATATAGAACCGAATAGCCCTAGACCCTAAAGAAGAATGACATCATTGAAGTGTGGGCTTTGCAATGGCAAACTGCAAGAAAATACATCTAAGGGCCAAGGGAAAAAAGCAAGTAGAAAAAATCGTCTACACTCGCTACTGGATGGATCAATAGATAAATGGTATAAAAAACTAATCAATACTCCCACTTCAATGGTCATGGCTGGGTTCTATTGTATTAGCAAACAAAGCGCCTTATATTGAGATGCATCCTTATTGAAAGATATTGCATTTGCCTAAATTGCTTGAGGGAGATTGCACTTTTTTTTGGATTTTTTTTTAATTGCAAGAGAAAAAGTTAAAAAAAGCCGATAAGAAGATTAAAAATCCTTAGGAAGAGAAATTGGCAAAAAACAATGTTGAGATTAATTAGATTTACTTAACTGTGATCGAAAGCAATTATAATGGTTTTCATTTCAAGGATATAAAGTAAATAGAAAGTAATAAAGGAGTTCATTGTTAAAGTCGTGTAGAGAAGAGATTTAGAAAAAAAAACTTTTTTATGTGACGTATTTTTATACCCTTCACAATAGGATGGGAGGGTTAGTAACTTTGTCATTCCGTTTGTAAAACATCGAAGTATTGATGTAAGACCCCAAAAAATATATATGTTCTGGGTCGTAGAGAAATTCTTAGTCGATATTCCGATGTCCGTCTGTTAAAATCACGCTAACTTCCGAACGAAACAAGCTTGGCTCAAATAGTTAAAAGCTTGGCACAAATAGTTCTTATCGATGTAGGTCGGATGGTATTGCAAATGGGTCATATTGGCATAGCCTCCATATATAAACCGATCCCCAGATTTGACCTTCGGAAATTTGGTACTTGGTGTTAATATATGACCTCTAACAACCATGCAGTAATTAACCCATATCGGTCCATAATTATTTATAGCCCCCATAAAAACCGATCCCCAGATTTGACCTCCGGAGCGTCTTGGGGGAATAAACTTCATCCGATCCGGATGAAAAATGGTACGTGGTGTTCGTATGTGGTCTCTAACAACCATGCAAAAATTGGCCCATATCGGTCCATAACCATATATAGCCCCCATATAAACCGATACCCAGATTTGACCTCCGGAGCCTCTTGGAGGAAAAAAATTCATCCGATTCGGTTGAAATTTGGTACATTGTGCTAATATATGACCGCTAACAACCATGCCAAACTTGGTCCATATCGGCCTATAGTTATATACAATGGAAAAAAAATCATGCCCGGTTACAAAGATTTCGTCTTTACTTTAAAAATGTTGGTATTGATTCCGAGCCAAAGAAGTGGAGAATACAAGTTAGAATACTTGTAAGATACAATTTTCTTTTAAATTTGGGATTTGTGTACTTGCTTCTAGGAAGAAAATTTTAATTTGTACACCCTCCACCATAGGATGGGGGTATATTAACTTTGTCATTCCGTTTGTAACACATCGAAATATTGCTCTAAGACCCCATAAAGTATATATATTCTGGGTCGTGGTGAAATTCTGAGTCGATCTGGGCATGTCCGTCCGTCCGTCCGTCCGTCTGTTGAAATCACGCTGACTTCCGAACGAAACAAGCTATCGACTTGAAACTTGGCACAAGTTGTTGTTATTGATGTAGGTCGGATGGTATTGCAAATAGACCATATCGGTCGACTTTTACGTATAGCCCCCATATAAACGGACCCCCAAATTTGGCTTCCCGATCCTCTAAGAGAAGCAAATTTCATCCGAACCGGCTGACATTTGGTACATGGTGTTAGTATATGGTCTCTAACAACCATGCAGAAATTGGTCCACATGGGTCCATAATAATATATAGCCCCCATATAAACCGATCTCCCGATTTGGCTTGCGTAGCCTTTAAGAGAAGCAAATTTCATCCGATCCGGCTGAAATTTGGTACATGGTGTTAGGTGAGGTTAGGTTAGGTTAGGTTAGGTTAGGTGGCAGCCCGATGTATCAGGCTCACTTAGACTATTCAGTCCATTGTGATACTACATTGGTGAACTTCTCTCTTATCACTGAGTGCTGCCCGATTCCATGTTAAGCTCAATGACAAGGGATCTCCTTTTTATAGCCGAGTCCGAAAGGCGTTCCACATTGCACTGAAACCACTTAGAGAAGCTTTGAAAACTTCAGAAATGTCACCAGCATTACTGAGGTGGGATAATCCACCGCTGAAAAACTTTTTGGTGTTCTGTCGAAGCAGGAATCGAACCCATGACCTTGTGTATGCAAGGCGGGCACGCTAACCATTGCAACACAGTGGCTCCCATGGTGTTAGTATATGGTCTCTAATGACCATGCAAAAATTGGTCCACATCGGTCCATAATTATATATAGCCTCCGGAGCCTCTTGGAAGACTAAAATTCATCTGATTCAGTTGAAATGTGGTACGTGGTGTTAATATATGGCCTCAAACACCAATTCAAAAATTGGTCGAAATCGGCCCATAATTATATATAGGCCCCATATAAACCGATCCCCAGATTTGGCTTGCCGATCCTTTAAGAGAAGCAAATTTCATCCGATCCGGCTGAAATTGTGTACATGGTGTTAGTATATGGTCTCTAACAACTATGCAAAAATTGGTCCACATCGGTCAATAATTATATATAGCCCCTATATAAACCGATCCCCCGATTTGGCTCGCGGAGCCTCTAAGAGAAGCAAATTCCATCCGATCCGGCTGAAATTATGTACATGGTGTAGGTATACGGTCTCTAATGGTCATGCAAAAATTGGTCGAAATCGGTCCATAATTATATATAGCCCTCATATAAACTAATCCCCAGATTTGACCTCCGGAGCCCCTTTGAAGAGAAAAGTTCATCGGATTCGGTTGAAATTTGATACGTGATATTAGTATATGGTATCCAACAACCATGCAGGAATTGCTTCATATCAGTCCATAATTATATATAGTCCCCATATAAACCGATCCCCAGATTTGACCCCCCGTGCCTTTCGGAGAAGCAAAATTCATCCGATCTGGTTGAAATTTGATATGTGGTGGTAGTATATGATATTTAAACACCATGCCAAAAGTGGTCCATATCAGTCCATAATCATATATAGCCCCCATATAAACCGATCCCGAAATTTGGTTTTGGAGCCACTTGGAGGAGCAAATTTCATCCGAGTCAGTTGAAATTTGTTACCATGTGCTAGTATATGGCCGTTAACAACCATGCCTAACTAGGTTCATATCGGTATATAGTTATATATAGCCCTCAAATAAATGGATCCCCAATCACACAAAAATTGGTCCATATCAAGTTCATAATTGTAGCCCCCATATAAGCGATACCCATATTTCAATTCTGGCTCTCTACGTACCGTGCAAAAGTCCATATCGATTCGTAATTATTTGTAGACTTACCTATACATAGCTTTTTTGTCTAATATATACCACGTATGGACTAACTTACAAATTAGAAGACGGCGTTAAGATTACCTTGCCATCGGTAAGTATGACCACAACCCAAGTGATTCAGTTGTGGATTAAAGCCCTTATGAGAAGTTTTTACGCAACCCATGGTGGAGAGTACATAAGATTCGGCCTGGCCGAACTTACGGTCTTATATGCTTATTTTTAATATCTATACAAACATGAAAAATAATTGAAAACAAAAATTATAAATATATATTTTTTTTTATTTTCAGGTAACTACAGATTTTTATACATCATAAATTAAAATCAGGTAATATTTTTGTTTTGCTTTAAAATATAAAATGTGGAGATATACCCGCTCAAACATTGAAATCAAGAGATTGATCTGAATGGAGATTTTACAAAAAAAAAAACATAACAAGAAAAATTAGACGAAGCACTTAGATTTTTAGTACCTTATATTTTCAATTTCAAACAAATATGATAAAAGTTTCTAGAAACCGAGGAAGTCAAATCGGGAGATCGGTCTATGGGGCTATACCAAACAATGGACCGATGCCATACCATATTCGGCACGCCCAAAAACAATCTAGATTTCCAGTTTCACGTAAATCGGCCGAAGAAGTCAAATCAGGGTATCAGTCTAAATGGGTGCTACATGCAGTGCAGAAATTTCCGGGAAATTTTCGTTAAAGTGCATTTTGGAAGTGTAATGTTAATGAGGTATTACATGATCGTGTTTCCCTTTTGTCAATATTAGCTGATTATGTGAATTTAGTGATGCCGTTTTACGATAGTGAAATCGAAATAAGTTTCTTTCATTTCCAAACATTTTTTATACCCTGCGCCATAGTGAGGAACAGGGTAGTATTTAATGTTACAAAAACTGACACTATATTAATAGTGTTCTTCCGAAAGAGACTGTCTTAACCATTGTAAAATTTTTTTGTCTTACAAAATATTTCGTATTTTAGTATGATTTATGGCAGACAGCGTCTTATAACCGTAGGTTTAGACGATTTCTAATTTATTCAAATGTCTAAATGTATGCCACACTAAAGCAGGTTTCCTTTTGACCGGGATCCCGGGAAATTCGTATAACATTCCCGCTTTCCCGGAAATGAAAAAGGTTCGGAAAAAAGAAAACCCTAGTGCTATACCAAACAATGGACCACATTGGCACGCCTATTTGTGGTCCAAAAATACCTCTCAAGCTCAAGAAATTAAATACAGTATTTCAAGAAAGTCTTTTGACATTGTCAAATATTTCAAATTCCAGAAATAATTGAAGTAAAAATCGAGTTGTTAATTCGTTTTGAGAAAAAAAATATTTTCGATCCTAAAATACCACTACTTTTGTTATTTTAGGCAAATCGAATAAAAACAAGTAAGGAATGTCTAAAGCCGGGCGGGGCCGACTATATTATACCCTGCACCACTTTGTAGATTAAATTTTCGATACCATCTCACATCCATCACATGTGTTGGGGGCTATATATAAAGGTTTGTCCCAAATAAAGGGTGATTTGTTAAGAGCTTGATAACTTTAAAAAAAAAAAAACGCATAAAATTTGCAAAATCTCATCGGTTCTTTATTTGAAACGTTAGATTGGTCCATGACATTTACTTTTTGAAGATAATTTCATTTAAATGTTGACCGCGGCTGCGTCTTAGGTGGTCCATTCGGAAAGTCCAATTTTGGGCAACTTTTTCGAGCATTTCGGCCGGAATAGCCCGAATTTCTTCGGAAATGTTGTCTTCCAAAGCTGGAATAGTTGCTGGCTTATTTCTGTAGACTTTAGACTTGACGTAGCCCCACAAAAAATAGTCTAAAGGCGTCAAATCGCATGATCTTGGTGGCCAACTTACCGGTCCATTTCTTGTGATGAATTTTTCTCCGAAGTTTTCCCTCAAAATGGCCATAGAATCGCGAGCTGTGTGGCATGTAGCGCCATCTTGTTGAAACCACATGTCAACCAAGTTCAGTTCTTCCATTTTTGGCAACAAAAAGTTTGTTAGCATCGAACGATAGCGATCGCCATTCACCGTAACGTTGCGTCCAACAGCATCTTTGAAAAAATACGGTCCAATGATTCCACCAGCGTACAAACCACACCAAACAGTGCATTTTTCGGGACGCATGGGCAGTTCTTGAACGGCTTCTGGTTGCTCTTCACTCCAAATGCGGCAATTTTGCTTATTTACGTAGCCATTCAACAAGAAATGAGCCTC